>NW_022985072.1:1192437-1483701 GCF_010015585.1 Eremomyces bilateralis CBS 781.70
ATCGTGGTATCCAATTCTTCCCAAGGGGTGTAGAATCACCCTGAAGCTCTAGAACTCGCGCGGCCATTTCACGCAGACGTGCGTGGGTAGGGGGGAATCCTTGAGCGTCACTCTCAAGTATCCAGTCGACTAAAAACCTCTCTTGCACCGGTGTAAGGCGTTGGTTCGATTGTTGAGCTGTAGAGCGCGATTGCATGCCCTTGAGGCGGTTTTGAAGCGTAGCTCGATTGACCTTGAATAGGGCCGCAGCTTCATTTTGTGATTTGCATTGACCGGTCTCTACGGCATGGATAGCCTGTAGGAGTACCTCCTCTGAATTTGACATCGTAATACGATATGGTGGTTGAGATATTACGCGTTTGGTGATGGTGGTGAAGATGGTGATACTGGCCAAGTAGGTGGTTGGCCAACAGGCAGGGGTTCGAACTTACGTTAGTTAGTTAGCTGTCCTGATTAGCTTAGCTCCTTCCTGATCCCTGCGATCCCCGCCGCTATCGTCCCAGTCCAACGGCCCGGTATCTCTTCATCCCTTCGCCTGTTGCATTGCCTATCTTCATTCTTTCTTTGCAACACCAGAACTATTCTCTCTACGATCGAGCACGAAATATTTAAGCATCACGAATTCACGATTCCCGTCGATCCAACACCTTAATTTTGAAGAACCCCGGACCCCAAGGAATTGCCCGCCATGCGGGGTTGGGTGGGGTGCAACTGCGGTGTGGAGTTTTATGTCTACAAACAAGAGGACATCGCAGACCACTTGAGGGAGTGTGGTTATGGAGTCCCTTGTGAAGGATGTTTTCTAGGCTTTGACTCTAGACCTGGGTTGGCACAGCATCTTAAACTGAACAATGGGTGCCGCACTTGCCACCGTCATTTTAGTACTGAGAATGGCCTCAGACAGGTACGGTAGACCCTACGAAGGATACCCATCATAAGATTCGCGTGCATGCTAATGACTGCATTACGCTAGCATGAACAAGTGCACCTACCCCGAACCGTCGAATGCTTCAAGTGTAACGAGAAATTCATTTCATTTTCCGCAATGATCCTTCACTTAGAGCAGGAGATCTGTTGGCAGGATCCGAATCATGAACTTGAACATGCGGCGGCGACCTGCTTTCAATGGCGTCGCTTTGTTGAAAGGTCTTCCCGAATCGAGCTGTTGAATGGCGTTGTGGACGGCAACCCATTCTACTGTGAACGTTGCTACAGAACATTCCCATTTCTCTCAGCGTTGTTCCAGCATGCCACGTTTAGCAACCAGTGTGATGCGAGCATTGACGACGGCGCATTGGCGAAGTTGGTGCGTTGGCTCGAATTGGTGATTGAATACGGCTACGTCAGCAAGCGCTGAAGTTGATCCATGGAAATTGCATCCATTAGGAGCTTAGGAAGGGGTTTCAAAGTTTGTTCATGCTTGTTTCGTTCTAGGATACCTCTGGGGAAGTCTGCTCTGTCTGAACCTCGGTGCTCTTGTTGCAAATTCCATACCCTATCACCTTTTCATGTACTCGGAAGAGTTCTTTGGACTCGGAGGATAGTCTTGGTGTCGCGTGCTCGCAAATGATGCTAAGAAGACGAGGAGGGAGTGTTTAGGTGAAAATGGAATCCAAAACCAAAAGATTCGAAGCATAAGAGGATCTTTGAGCGAGTAGGGAGGAAGGATTCGGTGTATTTTCTTGATTCCCCTGTACGGCATTGATAACCAATGAGACTGTCTCAAAGTCCTTTTCATTCCATCCTTCCAACACACTGTACCTGTCACACGGAGGTCACCTGACTTCAGTGTGTGTTGGGTCACGTGGTTTGTGTTTGCTCGGAGATGTCTATCTCTATCTCTTCACGCTGTATTTTAGATAGATCCAATACATCGCTCTTCTCTCTGATACGTGATCTTTGCTCGATTGGAGTATTCTCCACAGCACCAATTTCATGCTCAAATAATCCCAATTCCCGGTCTCTGGTGCATTGTTCTCTATGTCAGTGGGCGACTAATTCTATTGTAGGGGATAATAAAGAATTATGACAAAGGGAGTTTTGTACTGTCCTGCGACCTTAGAAGAACCCATCGCCCTAGTTGCCCACCTGTTGCATACGTGAGCATAGAAATCTCGACACATTCTACTCTAAGACCAGGGCCATTTCCCCTTCCCCTCTCTTCGTTTGATTTCATCCCCTGCAGGCACCTTAATTCCTTCCATGTCAAGTTTGTTGAGCGGCACATATCATCGCCCCTGAAAGGACGATCTCCGGTTCACTAATCTTTATTCCGACCCTCTTGTGGGCTCAGAAGAACTCATCCCTATATATTCCCTCCTCATGCAAGTGAGTCTACATACCATCCAGCTCGTTGAGGACGGTTCAGTCAGCGTGGTCGCTGGTGTCCGCATTCGGAGCCTTCTCGCTAATCACATCCTGAATGCCGTCAATCTGCCAGAGGACGCTTAAGCCATTGCCAGCGCCTCCCCCGGATAGCGTCCTGTTCTATTCTTTATATCTCAACTTCTTACCCAAGACATCCAGCTCGTATTGGGCTTCCGATTCTAATTTTCTGCGTGGGGCGCCGATCGCGTGTTCCTGAAATCGTTCTGTGATTTCTGTCCCATTGCCATATGTTGGGATTGATTGGATTCGGGAGAGAAGCTGGAGTTGAGGAGCGAGCGAAGAGAAACATCGGCCTACTCGAGCTAGGGGCCTGGGGGTGGCTCATCGATTCGCGAGGTAAATCTATTCATTCGGACCACGTTGGTTGCACTCACTTTGAGATACAGAAGAAGAATTATGCCAAATCAAGATATATTTTCAGGCATTCTGTTCGTAATTGTTGGCTCCTGTACCGCGATTTCAGGCTGTTGATTATTTTCGAGAGGGATATCTATTGAGTGGTGGTCCCCCGGCTGTGATCATGTGAACCAGGCAACCTGTCGAGCATCAAGAGGGTTCCTTCGCGGTTAGTATCCTACATAGTATGTGTCCAGAATGGAGAACATGGCTACGTGGCGCTCTCGACGCAGTCCTCAACCTCTTGTTGGCTCCGCTTGAAGATTGAAGAGAGAGAAGGAAGAAATCTCCCAGCGCCTCCGTGCGCAAGATATAAACCCTTCTCTCTGCTATCCTAACATAGCTCAACATAGCTCCTTAACACAGCTCCGTCCTAACACATAGCTCCCATATGACTATCTCCTTGATAATCCTCCATGCCATCCACTAGCTACATCCCTGGCGTCAGCCATATAGGTACTCAAGGGCCCAGGCCACAGGCCCGGGACCATAACATTGAGGGTAAAAATGAAATCGAATCACAGCGTCCTCAACCCAATTCCACTAATTCCACTGATTGCTCGTCTCAACGTTCTGTCATGTTTCGACCCTCCGAATCTGACTGAGATTTTGTCTCAACTTCCCTGGTCGGCCAAGTCTAGGAGATTTCTCTGTCATCTTCGTATTCATTTGTGAATTTAAGAAACCACGTCTTTGAAATCCCCAGGAATGTCCGAGCTATCACTATCATTATCTTGGGGTACCCTTGCCCTGTCGCTGGGGCCAGCTGCGTCTGAATTACCCCAGTTTCGGAGAGGGCGACCATGTCCTTGCATAACTTCCAGATAAACTCGTTCGTGGCGTTTGAAAACTCCTTGTCTGTCATCTCCTGCATATTTTCAACGGCAACGGTAAGGCTGTATTCGTCTCCAGTTGTGGCGAAGTCTCTCACAATCACCCCATCCACTGTGGTGGAAACAATATGCGTCCTGCCAGGACATGGGTATTACCTTCCGGTCAACCGACGATTAGACTGAAATTTTCTCAAACATGGCTGACTTGGAGCCTTGAGTGTACTTGGGGTTTTTGAGAGTGATGTGGAATATATCTTGCACTGGAGAGATTTTATTTGGTTCAGATAGGGTGCGTCCCGGCCATTCCTTGCCGGTCGGTTAGCAAATGGAAACATGCTGGGTGCGACATTGAACGCTAGTTCCACAAGGTTTTCAAATTATAATGCGTCATATGTGCCTCTCTTTGCTTCATCCAGGTCAGTAAACATGCAACTACACCTCGACGATAAGTTGTACTAACGATTCTGGGGTGTCCCAAACTGATGAACATGGAAATATATTGTTCGTGATCCACAACTGCGATATAGTTTATCCATTTCTCCTGGGAGAGATCAGGCGCTGATGACAGCACTGAAATGGTATCTGGGTACATGTGCTCGGAGGATGATGGAGGCTGAAGACTGGGCCTAGCGCACAAATTCCCATCTTCCTCTGCGAACGAACTTCAATATTTCAATGTATTCCTTATTAGGCCTATCTTCTTTCTACTAACGTCGCTGTCTCTTGCGCGGGCTAAGTCCTTTCCAAGCATTTGAAGCCGTCTCTGCTGCAGCACGCTTAGGACGCTGTCTACGCACATCCCCAGACCCAAAAAGAGGATTTTGAGCATCGACTTGTGTAAATTTTTCGGCGTAGAAAGCTTGCATATCTCCAAAGTGATAATTCCATGCCATTGTTGGGGTGCAGGAAGCATATATTCCGCTTGTAGCGAGAGCCATATTCCGTGCTTCAGGTCGTAGTTTCGGATATCCAGCGCCGCCAAAAGCAAGAGAAAAGGCCAAAGACCCGACGGCATGTAACAATGGGCCTTAGCCAGACGGGTGCCTTGGATGTCCGACAAGCGAAGAGACATCTCGATGTGCGGGGCGATGAGGAGCGAAAGGCCAAGATTAGGAAGGCACAGCGGGGATGGGGGCGGGAAAAAGAGAAGGGAGCATCTTCCATACAGGAATTACCCGTGGAGGAGGAGAATTTGGGATTTAATTTTAATGCGTTGCCAGAATTCGAGTAATACGTCTCAGATATCGAAATTGAAAATATGGTATTGGTCCACCCACACCTTCGGGTTCGGTGTGGGTCCAAGGGGTTAGGGGCCTGGGGCGGTGGGGCCAAGGGCCACGGGGCACGGGCCACGGATACCCGGATAGTGTACTCGGGCCATTTACCCCTGTCGACGCCCCGCAAGATTGCCACCGTACCAAGCCGGACTAGAAATCCTTAACAAGCTTAGAGTATCCCTCTGTGACTATTAATGATGTTGCATTAGAGTATCTCAGCCGTCACAAACAGGGAGGTTTCGTAATTATTATTAGCCCTAAATTGGATCTACATGGTACATATATTAACGGCTTAGGGGATAACAGTAACTAGTTGAATGGGCGGAGTAATCAAATAGAGCCTTAGGAGCTGTTATAGGCCTTGAAGAGGGTGGTTTACGGGTTGCCTTATTGCGGTGACCTGCATTCGTTTAACTTCCCGAGTCCTACTTCTACTCGCCTTCCGCTCTCGTCCTATACTCTGCTCGTTGCTGGTAAGAATGATTTGAACTTCCATAGTCAAGAGCCATTCAGCGTTGTGCTTCTGATTTTTTTCTCTTCATATCCTCAACTCGAGCTTCCTAGTTTGCTGCAGTCAGGATGGCTATCGCATTATCCCCAGGCCTTGTCGCCCTTCTCGGTATCGCCATTGTATACGTGATCAGTCGCCTGGTACGATCGGAAAACCATGGCCTGCCGCTACCTCCGGGTCCCAAAGGCATCCCGATTATTGGAAATGTGAATGACCTGCCAAAGCCCGGAATGCTTGAGTGCGACCATTGGCTACAGCATAAAGATCTTTATGGCCCAATCAGCTCTATTACAGTACTGGGTCAGACCTTTGTGATCATCAATGATGCGCAAATCGCACTTGAGCTCCTGAGAGACCGGTCGGCTATTCACTCTGCTCGCCCACACATGGTCTTCAGTAGTGATATGTATGCTTAACCTAACGACAAATATAATTGCACAGATTACTGACGAAACGTCTAGGATCGGATGGAAGAATACACTTGCTTTCAGCGGCGACACAGACACCTTCAAGCTTCATCGAAAGAACCTTGCCAAGGTTGCCGGCAGCCGTGTCGCCCTCTCGGTGTTCGATCGCGCTCAGGAGGAAGAAGCCGTTCACTTTCTTCTTAATGTACTAGATTCTCCAGAGAATTTATTTGACCATATTAAAAAGGAAGCTGGTGCAGTTATACTGAAAATTACTTATGGCTATACAGCTGAGGCGCACGGAAAGGACCCTCTGGTTGATATGGCTGGCAAGACTATGCACGAATTCGCTGATGCAACAGTACCTGGAAAGTGGGCTGTGGATATCATGCCTTTTTGTAAGTACCTACAAGCAGACGTATACGACATGTCTGACAAAACAAAGTGAGATATGCGCCCGATTGGTTCCCTGGTACTGGATTCAAGGACACAGCTCGTCAAATGGCTGCTCAATTGAATCGAACTACGGAGCAGCCCTACCAGTTCGTCAAGCAGCAAATGCGCGAAAAGACGCACAAAATATCCTTCCTATCTCAGGCCATTGAGGATGTTGGCTCCGATGAGATGGAGAATATTCATAAGTGGTCGGCGTCTTCAATGTACTTGGGCGGCGCTGACACGACTGTTTCCTCCATGATGACCTTTTTCCTGGCTATGACTGTATTCCCGGAGGTGCAGAAGAAGGCTCAAGAGGAGCTCGACCGTGTTACTGGAGGCAGCCGACTACCTGTTAGCGCTGACCGCGAAAGGTTACCATATATCGAAGCAATTGTGACAGAGACACACCGCTGGCACCCTGTTGGTCCTATGGGTTTGCCCCATTCCAGCAATAAGGAAGATACCATTCGGGGATACAGAATCCCGAAGTGCGCGATCCTACTTACAAATACCTGGTAATACCCACACTCAAAATCCTTGCGTCTACTAACGAGACTACAGGTGGTTCACGCACGACCCCTCCGTCTACCGCTCACCCATGACCTTCTTCCCAGAACGATTCCTCGACACGCCCACCCATAAAGCCGAACCCGATCCGCGCACCTGGACATTCGGGTACGGTCGGCGTGTATGCCCCGGCCGCTACATAGCCGATAACGCGCTATTCCTCACCATCGCCCAGTCGCTGGCGGTGTTCAAGATTAAAAAACTGGTCGAAAATGGCAAGACGGTGGAGCCGGAACTGAAATTCGAACCAGGTATTGTGTCACACCCTATCCCGTATCGCACTTCGATTAATCCAAGATCGGATATGCATACGAAGTTGATCAGGGCGGCGGAGAAGGAATATCCGTGGGAGAAGAGCGATGCGAAAGCTTTAGAAACTGTGAAATGGTAAATGGCAGCCGCGTTCGCTGGATTCCTGGTGTACTGGACGACTTTATATGTGACCACGCTTAGATTTAGATGACCGTGGTGCGAATCGACAATCTGTTTTTAAATCCAGAGAGTGAGTTTTTGCGTGGAGGCAGCAGATATAGTGGATACACATCCACTAGTTACTACAAAACTACCATAACTACTCAACAACAAATAATTTCAGACGCAAACGATATATTATCTGAAGAAGAATGGATTGACGAGGCCGAAGATACCCCCTCCAACTTCTCTCTTCCTTACACCGATCATGATGCTACGAATACTACACCGAAAGCCTAAAATAAAGCAACTCAGGCCTGCTATACCCAAATCATGTCAATATTAAAGAAGAGACATTTTTCTAGGAAACAGTTCCTCCTTTATATGATCGATAACCAGGCAGGGTAAAGGAAGATTGGAAAGCACCAACTTGCAGAAGGGTTTCTTTTTGATCTTCTCCTTGATCCTGACACGCAAACCCATATCATTAAGCATAGGCCTAAGCGTATTCTTTCTATTCTTCGACACATCTTTACCCGCATCATCTCAGATGAATTTGAACAACTGATGCGAGACGAGTCTCAATCTTTTGGGGTACGGGATGCTGATAATGCCCCTGGGAATATTGGAAGTACGCATCAGATCATCCGACATAGGGCGCCATTATTCTTCTCTCTTGTTGAATCAGTTGCCCAGCCCCTGAGCAAAACCAAAAAATTTGGCCAGAAACCTCATCATGGACTCACTACAATGATAGCGTCCTCGTTGGCCTTTTCCCGGCATAAAAAGCTATCAAATAAGCTTCCTAGGAGAATTGGGATTACATTACAAGATGGAGGTCTGTCTCGCAAAGGTCTAACGTTTATCTCCATGCCTTTGGGATTACTCCTACATATGATACGCTCCGAGTTCCTACTCAGGAGACAATCAGCACAGAAAGGCATTTTTCTACAATCATGTAGTACTATATTCCAATTTTCTAACCACATCTAGCGTAGCCTTAACTAAACAGTTTGCAAAATATCCTGGACTGGCCGTTGCAATGGACAATTGTGATGGGCATGAGCGACAACCTTATCAGCGGATTGGGAATAGAGGCGAAATGTTCAGCTATACATCTAGAATTGCAGTAGTCTGTCCTCGGATACCTGAACATGGCCTTGTATAGACAATGCGGATACCATTTACTATCCGGCCTCCAGATTTCTTCAACTTTAATAGAGTCTAATTACCTGGTACTTTAGGTATCCAAAAACAGAACGCCTTCTTCCTAATCCGGAAGGCAATTGAATTAGCCTTCCCTGGCGCAACTCGACAATTGAAGGCGAAACGGACTAAGCTTCCTGGGTTTCCAACAATCGACCGACTCCGAGCAGAGAAGACAGTGAAGAATAACCTTAGATCCATACCAGTCAATCAGTCTACTACAAATGGGAATCATTAAATTCTCGAGAAGGTATTCTTAGGTTTTTTCAAGTTTAATATCGAGATAGTATGGCACTACGGACTGAGGTAGTTGGAGTTGAAGGATGGATGGCTCGCGAAAATTGATGTCCCTGGAATCCACCCTGCGCGTGAATGCGGCGCCCCCCGACAGTCTCTCTACCATCTCCTTGCATTTTGCCCGCAGCGGACCGACCAGAGAATCGCGCTCCTCCAATGAGCTGGAACAACGGACTTTAAGAGGATACTGCATGAGAGGGACAAGGTGCGTCATGCAGCAAGGTGGCTGATCGATGCGGGAGATCTAGAGCAATACCGGGTGGCCAAGGAAGTTGAGAAGGAGGTAATAGAGGACTGGAAACCGTTCCAGCTCCTCCACGGTGTGCTAGAATAAGCTCTCCGCGTAGGCGGAAACACCGACTAGTACGGAAAGATGATAAACTTTTGAGATAGTCTACTAAAGGGAGGAGGCAGGATTTTATGTACCCCCAGTCTCAGGGCTACGGGGAAACTTTTGCCCGCGGCAGACCAGATAGAATGCCGTGCTCATAGACCCGAAAGGGATCCAGATAGTATGTTAAATTGATTCTTATTATTATTAATATCGAGACAGACTTCACTGAACGCCTCTTCCTGGTATATGGAGATGCTAAAACAGTCAGACTTCTCCGGAGCTGCATCAAAGAGCGTGCTGACTCTTAAAGGCCCTTTTACGCCCATATTTAAGTTCTGCATGCATTTAATAGTCGCGGAGACCCTGATTTACTCAAAACGAACGAAAAAGTAAAGAATGAGGGGCTGGCAATATCGCGGGACGCATGATGCGCTATCATAGCTGGGAACACGGGAGTCAATGTAGGAAACCGGAAGACGCCGAAAAACAGTGACCTCCCGATCTCTGACAGGATCCTCCTTGTCACGTGCATTTCAGCAGCTGACAATACCATAATTACTAGCGAGGCTTGGATTGGAACTTTATTTTGACTTTAATGTCGCTTCATCCCCTTGACTTCATGCCTCTTTTCGGACTGTACACTGACTTGAGGGTCTAGTCTAGTTGTCTCATGTCTGGCATCAGCAAGTCCGAATCTTATCCCCTTTATCGAAAGCCGTGCTGTGATATCATCGTCAGTCTCAAGAAGATACTTTGCTGCTTGCCTAGGGTTTGGAAGACCATTTATATTGCTGAATCCTAGACTCCTAGTTAACCCTGCTTCGATGTATTGGATTCTGATATTCATTTGATCCTGACGAATATCCACCGTGGCCACAGGGACCAAGAGATTGTGCCATGCCATCTCAAGTCCCCAACCCGGCAGAGCGATGCTCAGCTTGCAACAGTATTGACCGCATTCTTCAAGGAGTCGCCCCGTCTTGGGATTATCGCTTTTATAGGAGCCTCCCTCTGGCGGAGTTGGCAGAGTCTGCTCGAGCGAGTGGGTGTCGAGGCTGCGAAATCCTTCGTTCTGCTGTCACATGTTGTTTCAATCGCATTGATCCTTCAATGCTGATGATTATTGCGCCAGCTATCCAAGCCTAGAAGCCATACACCGAAGGATTTGCTAAGCTGGATGTTATTGTCGGGAAAGAGCACCTCAACCTTGAAATCTTCCGCACGAGTGGTAACTATTGCCCTTCTGGGTATGGTGTACGTTGCAACTAATATTGCTGTAAAGATACTTCTGATTATACTGGAACATCAGTGTTTCCACGGATCTCGATGCATACATTTGGACCAGAAAGCATGTCATGGGTGGATTCGCACCTAAAGACTTGCGTGGCCGAGCATAATAATTGCATATGCGAGGACTCCCCTCTTTTACCTACTCGTGTTTTGCATATTCAACCTAGAGAAGGTATTAATGGTAACCTTCATGTCTGTCTTCATCAAAGTTTGCCGAATGAGCGCGGAGAATACGGTTGCTTGAGCCATTGCTGGGGTACAGAGGACCTGGGCCATCTATGCTTGTCGCATCGGAATATAACAAGCTTCAAAACCGAAATCCCATGGTCTGATATACCGAAAACCTTTCAAGAATCCATTCAACTTGCCCATAATCTGGGTTTAGAGTACCTATGGATCGACTCCCTTTGTATCATCCAGGATGATTCACAAGATTGGCAAACTGAATCAGGGAAGATGTGCTTTGTTTATCAAAATTCGTACCTCACGATTGCAGCTACATCTGCTCCCGATGGCACCGGTGGCCTATTCCACACTACCGACGTCGATCACCAGGGTTATGAACTAACCATAGGTGACAACAATAACAGTGGGTCATCCAGCTTGTACGTCCGCCGATCGCTTCCGCATAGGATATTCGAGAATGCGAGGACGATGCAGCATGTCGAGAAACAGGGATATCCCCTCCTAACCCGTGGCTGGGCTCTTCAAGAACGACTTTGTCGGACATCAGCGGTCTACTTAGTCATCCCATTCTGTACATTACGTAAGCCTGGGTATATCTACCCTGCGATGTATCCTACCTTTACACAATACAAGCATCTCACTGCCTCTGAACAGGTATCCTATTGTTTCCGTGATTGATTGACACGCCAAAACGATCAACAGACTTCTATCCCCACGTACGCTGCATTGTACCCGAGTCGAGCTTATATTCGAATGTTCTGATGGAATTTCATGTCAGTGCTATCCAGATTCCGTACATAGGAAACTGAATCGCACCTCTTCCAAAGAGTATCACACACACTGTGTGACGGACCCTCGGGCAGAATATTTCACTCCGACGAGGTGGTGGCTCCTGACGCAGGAATATACACAGCTTTCGCTCAGTTTCCCGAGTGATCGATTGCCGGCGTTGTCGGGGCTGGCGCAGCTTTGGTCCCTGCGGAAAACGTGCGCTTATTTTGCAGGATTGTGGAAGGACTCTTCCATAAAAGACCTTCAATGGTTCGTCCATCAAGAGAACAGAACACTGCAGCCAAAGGAGTGGTGGGCACCCTCATGGTCCTGGGTGGCCGTGGATAGCCATATTAGCTACTCGTTTGCCGACCCATACTTTTTTGAGGAATGCTGCACTGTCGTCGATATCGAATGCACGTTGGAAGGTCCCGATCCATATGGGAGGGTGATATCAGGGCGTGCCGTTCTATGTGGTAAACTTATCGAAGCCGAACTGGAGATAGGTGCAAATGCAGATGAAAATGGACATAAAGACCACGTCCACTCTGTCTCTTTGGGATCGGCCAATAGGACACCATTGCAGCCCGATGGATATGATAAGCAGCAGCAGGTTGGATATTCCTTGTTCTTCATGGACCATGACCCGAATTTGGAGCCTTTTCGATCCAAGACGTCCCCTGACACCCAGCAGGTGTATTGCTCCAACTGAGTCGACGGCTTTTTGAGCATTCTATCGAGTTCCTCGGCCCTAAAATGCACACTTTTACGCTGGTGCTAAGGTGCCTCGACCCGTCCGCGCAACTGTACGAGCGGATTGGAGCCATTTCTGAATCTCAGCCTGTCGATACTGAAATGTTCTCAGCCTGCAAGGATCAACGACAATTATGATTGTGTGATGGTAGGCGTACAGGGTTTATTTAAGGGACTTTGCCCTTAGATCGTGGATGAATGAATGGGAGACAGTAGGTAATGGACGGTTAGTGTTGAAATGTCGTGGACGGTTACGGAAAGGACAATTGTTTACTAGATAGGGAGCAAGATCGGTTTTCCATAGGGCTTGGGCGTCTCCATAGGGCATCCGAATACCTTTCCATCCCCTTTAGCAATGGAGCAATCAGAACGCCTGAGTCCAGACACTTAGGCGCTGGCATTTTGAAAAGAGATACCCTCATTGGTGCATTTACGGAATATCTATTGTACAGTCCCTTAAAAAGAGGGAGCCAGTTTATCAAGCCTAATAATATGAACCTTCTCGTTTGAACGCAATAAGGAAATGGGAGGCCATCCACGACTTTAATCCCCATGGCCCCATTCTCGATACCAAATTCGCCTTTCCGATCCTGACCCAGTCAACTTGCCCGTGGCACAATCATATCAATTTCAGTTTTAGCAAACGGTGTTCTCATAGCGTGATTATGTACTAGTGCCTGATATAGCCTAGCGAAGTCGATCTGCAATCGGACTTCCCATAGTTTCAGGTGGCAGCTATCAGCTGTTAGAACACGATACCTTCTTCCTGAGAAGGTCCATTTCGTCCATCTCAACCATTGCATCCGGATAGCAGAAGTCGTTGTCCTCGATTAGGAGCGGGAACGTGTACCTAGATGCAATACTGACATCCAAAGCACTCCTTTGCTGAACTGAATCCATCCCATTCATGTCGGAGTTTTGGCAGGAAATGCTGCCGGTGCCGCTGGTTGAAGGGCACGAAAAGTCCGAGGAATGGCGAAGAGTATTGTAACTGCCTTCTACGTGGAGCGCATCCGTTTCCTCCATGTCGGTAATGGTATCAAAGTAGATGAGGGTATTGGCACTCGCCAGACTCTTTGCTTGGCCCGATGTGAGGCTGATGGTCCGCCATGAGCTAGTTTGTTCAAAGAAGTTGATTTAAGAACTGGGAAGTGCCAGACTTAGGACATCGTCATTGGGGGACGGGAATAGACCATCCATCTCGCACCGGATGTGGAGATTTCGCTGATGAGGTGCCGGTCTGGGCTGTTCCTTTCGGCTTGACTTTGGGAGGATTTCAACCACCATGGACTCATTCCAAGCTCCCTGGCAAGCTCTTTCAGATCATCGTCACTCTCTGGATCTTGTGTGAGATTTCAGTCAATTCTCTCCACGTCATGACTAGCCACGTGTGAAGTCTTTATCAGAAAGATTGATGGCGCAATAGAAGTGGCCAGGCTGGGGAACGTGTCTCGAGGCGGTCCAAGGATATACGCAACCACAAACTCATTAGAAAACCTATGTCGCGGTGTCCCTGGAGGTGTCGTGGTCTCTGGCATTGAGGGGGGGTCTAGTAGCTTGGAATCCTTGCTCAGTTGACAACTCTGTTTGAAGTGGGTAATAGGTTGATATCGTTGGGGGGGTGACAGGCGGTGGTAATAAGAACGTCTCAATGTTTCGTGAAACTGCTTCGTCGGGGCCTGAATTGAACTTAATTGCAAGTGGAGTTCCCGGGGGGGTTGTGGAATCTCGTACTGCTTCGTCCGGGTTTCGATTGAGAGCGATTGCAAGGGTAGTTCCACGAGGGGTTGTGGAACCTCCCGCTGCTCCGTCGGACAAACCGTTGAAATGGTTAACCGGTGGCGATCCCGGTGGAGTCGTGGTCTCCGGGTATGATATAGCAATGTTTTCATTGCCCTGAAGGGTTTCGGGCTGAGGAGTATTCTCAAATACGTCGAATTCGATTGACATATCGGAATCTCGAACGCCACCGGAAGAGTAGGAACCTGACGATGTCTTGCATTGATCATCTGAACAGTCTGGGACAGCGTCATCGCGCCGCATATCGCCTGGAATGGCATCCTAAACTTGTTCATCATCTGGAACAACATCCTCTTGTCCTTCATTGTGGTGGCCTGACACGAGACGGAAAAGGTTCTCACGAGAAGCACAACCGAAGCCTGGGTCTATGGTGTCCAGAACAGCTCCAATTTCGTTCATGTTTTCAGCGTTGACGTCGTTCCACTGGGAAAAGATCCCGGCAAAATGCGGCCTGCGTGATATTCAATGCCTCTCGCGACTGTGGACGAAATGCCCGCGAATGCTTGTCTTAGATCCGCTTCTTCAGGCACACCATTGAAGGCCTGGTCAATGGAGTTGGTAAAGGTCTCCATAATACCAGCTTGTAGGAACGAAAAAGCCGATAAACGACGATTTTTGTTTAGGGCTCGACGACGCGTCAAAGGGCTCTATATCATCAAAACCTACTTAATTTCATCAAATTACTCACTGCAGACCCGAGCTATCCCCGGATCCATTGACGCCGCGGCTACGCAGGCGTCATGGACGGGTCGCAGGCGAATTGCGGACCGGATGTGGACCAGCAAGGAGCCCCAAACACCAGCAAAACCGGCGCGAATAGGGCCAGAATGCCCTAGGACCAGAAACCAGCGCTGAATGGCACGAGCTAATGAATTATATGCTACTCGTAAGCGGGTACCTTGCGAACCAGAAAGAGGGGGACTCCAGGAGCACGTTAGGAAGACATCACGTTCTGATCCGAATCGGGAGCGAGAACACAAGTGATTGAGGCGGAGAGCTGCACAATTTTCGTTGTGGAATAACTCTCAAGAGGAAATAAGAAAGCCACACACTTTAGAATAGGAGCAAAAAGGGCGCTTCTTAGTCGATCATCCAGGCACAAAGACCTGACTTTGCAGTCGTCGGAATTAAAAGCGCTGCTACGCATATTGGTGATCCAATGGGTCCTGTAGATTGGGCCGCCACAACCATCAAGATAAATGTATCCTACCGCGCCTACCAACCTTGGATGCCAGAAATTTCCGAGGGGTTTGTGAAAAGACTTGATTTGAACTTGGTTACACCTAATCTGACTTAACGAACTTTGATGATGAGAAAAAACTGTACTGAATGACAGCGTTAATGATTCGTATTGCAGGAGACATGTAGATAATAGCAAACTGTAAGTTCTTTGTTGAAAAAAAGGATGATGATAAACAAGATGTGATCAATGATGGAGCGTTTGCTGGTCAAGGGACTTTGGAGATGCAGCTTGTGCATTCAGCTGATGCAGAGATTGTTCATTAGAGTACGGGTACCAACACATAGTATGAGATCAACGGCCCGACCCAGGCCTATTTAAAACAAGTCGATGAAAAATAGTCTCACGAACAACGTCACTTTGCAATTTGATCTAATTATCCCCCAGCACCTATCATTTTGTGCTTCGGTTTCCTTGCCGTCATGGAAAGAGAAAAGAATCGAGCAGCCAGTCCCAGGAGAGGCTTCTCGTTCATGTTTACTAACTATCCATAATACGTTACTTATCCGCCGCTTCCACTCTTAGGTCCAAGCCAATTGAAACGCAGTCTAACCCCGCCCAACTCCGCCTGAAACATGTGGTATTGTCGCATTGTCAGCAAATGCCCAGATAAAGGTTCAAGTAGCGAGGCCATGCCCAAGGGATCTGATCATGATCATCCCACCTCGATGAGTGTCTCCTCTGAATTAGTATGAAGTGCGTTTGAAGTGCTACACAAGCCGTATCTTGCAGAGTCGTACATTTGCGACTTTGAAGTCAGTTACATCGAGTCAAGTCCATCATCGAAATGGCTGCTGTTCTCGGAAAGGCGCTCTCTCTTCCCTTTTCTCCCGTCATCTCCGGCGCGCTCCTCGTCCTCCTCACAAATGGCCCGGACACTTTGCGCGAGCCGCTCCAGCGTCTGATGGCGTCTGATGGCGCGACAAAAAAGGGGATCCAGGTGTTGAAATACCTCTTTGGCATCGGGATCGCGCTGAACGTGAACAACGCCTTGAGCTCCTGGGCGCTCGCAAATTGGCAGAATCCATTCCGGGCGAGGAAGGACAAGTGGACTGGACATGAGCTTGCCGTCGTCACTGGTGGCTCGAATGGAATTGGGTCTTTCATTTCTAAAGGGCTGGCACGGAGCGGGCACCTGGTCGCAATTATTGACCTTGTTGAGCCTAATGCGGAGTTGAGGGCCGGTATGACGGCCCCCCATGATGTGGGTACGAAGCTAACAGACGCGATCTAGTTGCGAATATCCATTTCTTCAAATGCGATATTACAGACCCAGAGCAAGTGAAGCAGACAGCCGATGCCATCATTTCGCAGCTTGGGAAGCCCTCCATCCTCTGCAATAACGCAGGTATCGGTCATGCGCATACGATCCTCGAGACGACCCCGCAGTATCTACGCAAGTTATTTGAGGTGAACCTATTCAGCCATTTCTACCTCCTGCAGTCCTTCCTTCCGCACATGATTGAAGCACGAAAGGGCCATATCATCACGACGTGCAGCATGTCAAGTTACCTCTCGCCGGTGGGCTTGGTGGACTACGCAGCCAGCAAGGCGGCAGTCATGGCGTTCGATGAGGGCCTGCGTCAGGAGATCAAGCACCGGTATGGAGCACCGGAGATTATGACCTCTTGTATCCATCCAACCTACGTGAAGACTGCACTGGTCAATAGTTGGGAGAAGGAGTTGGAGAAGACGAAAGCGCTGGTCCTCACGCCAGAGCCGGTTGGGAACACGATTGTCAAACATATCCTGCAGAGGAAGGGTGGACGCGTCTTTCTTCCAGAGTGGCTGGGCGTTGGTGCAGGACTGCGAATTTTCCCATTGTGGCTTTCAGATCTGGTGCGCGATTGCCGCAAGTCCGATATGCTTCCAGACTTGAAATGATCGCGATCGCAACTTCAAACCTCGGACTGAGTTGATTGCACGCAGCCTTTTCTTCTTATCCACTTCGAGCCGGCAGAGAACCCCTTCGTTTAGGGATCACCACTTATTTAATGCGCAATTTGATTCCTTTCGGGGGTCCTTCTTAATACTAAATCCCCGAAAGCTGCTTGATCGGCGAAACGAAGGATTGCTTTAATACTTTCGTACCGCTTAGGCGTATTTCCAAGCCCTCCGCTCCGTTTGCATTGTTCACCTTCCAACGCTTGGCATCCAGCAATAGCCAGCAGCTTCCCTTCCTCAGGTTGGGATCGTCCTGAAACATCAATCGCCAGGACTTTGGTGGTCCTAGAATCTATTGTTAGTCCTGGGGCCTGGGCACCTATTCTGGGCTTAGCGGGTTGTGGACAACTGTGAGCTGCACTGCTGCGCCTCCAGAATCCTGTCCAAATCCTTGCATACGGGGTATCCCAACACCTTGTCCCGAGCCGAGCACCAAGATAGGTACTCCGTATTCCGTATTGACGATTCTGTTAAAATGCCTTCACGAGCCTCTTCCGAAGGCGTCCTCGTTTTCGAACGAACTCGCCGAATCACTCGTTTTTGCGGCACGGATATGCAAAAGGTATGTTGAATCCTCCTATGTGCTGTCGCTGGTTTCGAGTTGCGATCGTGGATTTGCTATCGTGGAATTATATCGCTTCGCTGGCATTATATCCCTTGCTCTGGACCTGTGGAAGTTAATGTTTCTGTCGTTTGGGAATACGACTCGTGATGTGGACTTGCGATCCCTTTCTTATCTTTCTCTCGCTTCGTCTCCTATGTCATTGTACTTCAGCGGTCCGAGATCATGGTCTGTTTCCTCGACTGACCGCCTCTGCGACAGGTAGCGACGGAATTTCCAACGGACAAGTCACCCGAAGCACCCGTCTCCATTTTGTGCAGGAGACCTTTTCTATATCCCGTCCATACAGACATAGCGACTCCTTAATAGACCGAATACGATTTCCGAAAGATCGCATTAGGAGGGCCCACGCTTCAACAGATTTTCCATCGGAATCATCCAATTCAAGACGACCTCGAGTAGCAGGCGGAACTACGCAGCAACGACCGGATGATATCGCGGTGTTGCGAACAGGGCTCGGCGCTTTGAATTCGAGTCCACCTTTGTGAACCTCGCTGATACCCATCATCCCACACGAGCTTCAACCCCTCAAAGACCAGGAGAGCAATTCGTCGGAAATCGATCACCTGCCCCCATGGCGTCGATAATATCAAGAAGACCATTTGGCGACCCTTCAGCAACGGTGACGATAATACCGCAAAGACCGCAGGGTGCTCCAAGTGAGTCGGCGGCAACACCGACAGATGGCGGTGTCCCATTCGCATCGAGCGCCGAGAATAATCTCGCCAATCCTTCAGCTCTAGTGACGACAATACCGCAAAGATCACAGGGAGCTCCAAGTGAGTCGGCGACATTGCATCCAGATAACGGTATCCCATTCTGGCAATCTCTCGCATCGGATGCGTCGAATGGTCTCTCCTCGTTTACCTCAAATGTCGGATTTCCGACCGATATCCCCAATGTTGCTCCGCTACCGATACCGAGTTCGATAATCGAGGGCATCTCTCGAATCTTCTACCCGTCGTCGGGGTTGCCGAGCCTTAGTGCAACGGAAACAGTATCGTCCTGGCAAACGGGCCCGACTACGGCTGCATCGTCTCTATGGACGTGGCCGTTGCCATCTAGCGGATCCACATCAGGGGCAATATCTTCAATGTCACAACCAACGGGGACGTTATCATCTAGCGAATCCGCATCCGGAACAATATCTTCAACATCACAATCGACGGGGACCGTGCCACCTAGCGGATCTACATCAGGAACAATATCTTCAACGTCACAACCAACGAGCACGTTGCTATCTAGCGGATCTTCATCCGACTCCTCAACATCTAGCTCCAGCTTATCCTCAACCTCATCCCCATCATTGTCCTCTACTTCCTCAACCACCTTCTCAACTTCGACGCGCTCTAGCTCCACCTCATCCTCGATTTCCTCCTCGACTTCGTCCTCCTCGACTTCATCGTCCTCGACTTCATCGTCCTCGACTTCATCGTCCTCGACTTCATCGTCCTCGACTTCATCGTCCTCGACTTCATCCCTATCCTCATCTATTACCTCATCCTCCACCTCCACCTCATCCTCTACACAATCTTTAACTTCATCCTCATCCACCCCAACAACCATCGTCACACCCGCCGACGAACCCGTCCGCCCCCCTACCACCGCCTTCCCCGCCCCCTGGCTCGCCTCCCCCTCCGCTACTACCGGCCTCCCCGCCAAAGTCGTCGCCGGCGTCGCCATCGGCTCTGTCTTCGCCTTCCTCCTCCTCCTCGCCTCCGTCATCTTCTTCCTCCTCCGCAAACGCCGCCACAAGTACCAGCTCGCCCCCGTCTACCCGCAGGAAGCCTACCTGTATGACCCCCCCGATGTCAGCGGCGGATCCAGCGGCGCGTCGAAGCGCAGCTCGCCGTTTGGATCCGGCGCCGGTTTGAAGCGGAACTCACCGTACGGATCGGGCGGGCAGGGGATGACGGAGGTGGATCCGCCATTTGGACCTGCGGGCGCACCGTCGCAGCGAGCGCCGTCGTATGGCCGCGGTCCGCCGAAGGTGGAGTTGAAGAATGCGAGCAGTCCGCGGTTTGGTGCGGGGGCGCTGGGGGTCAGTCCTATGATCGGATTCAACGGACGAGGGAGTGGGCAAAGTCTGATGGGGCCGCGCAATGGGGGACTCGCAGCGGTGCCGGAGGGAGACGAGCGGGTGGTGGTGAGCAGAGAAGGTGCGGATGATATGGGTGGGCGGGTTTCAAGGGATGAGGGGGATCTAGGGATCCGAAGAGGGGACGATGGCATGGAACAGGTGCCGCTGACAGAGGCGGATTATAACGACTTGAATGGGCGGGTGAGCCCACCTATTGAGGATGTGACCGAACCACGGAGTTGGGAAAGGAGAAGAGGGGATAGTGGTGGTATATGAGCATTCTGTTTATTGATGTCCTTTTATAGCCCGGTGTTGTGGAAGACTTTGGATTTTCAAGCGATATGGCCAGCAGATACCCAGGCAGAGCTGAAGTAGGATTCTTTTGAATAATATGTCCTTGAGAAAGCTCCATTATTGATACCTTACCTTTACTGATATCAGTGATAACACCAATCCCATCAATTTATGTGCACGTGACCAGGACTTAAGAACAGCTGAGATGCCTATTACCCATGAACAATGCCTGGCTATCTTATTTCTGCAGTGCTTTTGCCAGCCTTTATACCAGTAACAAATAATAAGTGAGAGAGTATGTTATATGCATGAACAATAATAAGAGAGGATGCTGGTTTTCTCATCATGAAAGGCATCGAAAGTGGTGAATCAGTTCAGATCCGCACACCAACGAAAATCGGCGCTTCACCGCCCCACCTCCACTACTGAAACTTTCGAACTTTTCGGAATATCCGCCATCATCCATTTTCCAACCATACAACACCTGCAATTAACGCTTTCCTTTTCCTTCTCTACCGTAAATAATACCTTACCTCTCCTTCCATAGCATTATCTGCGGCCATTGCGCCTGCATTCGCTGATCACCATGCCTCCTACTACCCTAATATCCCCTCCCCCATCGCTCTCACCACTCACCCGGCCCTCGAAACCCAGCTTGAAGCGCAAGCGATCGATCTTGCCAACGCCTGCGAGCCAAGAAGATCTGCTTGTACCACAACCGAAGAAGCACAGAGTGTCCTTCAACCCACAGGCACATATCCGACACATCATACCCGCCACACGCGATTACGACGATGCCGTCAAGGGGAGGCCGATCATCGAGAAGAGCCTGGACCTTGTCCGAGCGGAGGTGCGACGCGATATTGAGAGACACCATGGTGGGATGAGCGATGGCTTTGAAAACTTGACGAGGGTGCTGTCGGTCCCATTCGGTGACGAGGATTGTCTGTCTGATGCCATGGTCCGGCGGCATATCGTTGCCTTGACGAGCATGGTCAACCGCCTGGAGAAGAACTGTTCGGCGCTCGTGTATGCGGTCCTCGACATGGACTGGCTGGGTCGAGATGAGTCATTCTACGACCTCTACAAAGGGTTTCTCGCCGCGCTGGTCTCGACACAAGGAGGGTACACAAGCGGGGTATTGCGAAAGCTTGTTGGCTTTTTCTCTGAATGTATGTTGCGCAACCCAGACTGCGCCCTATTCGCTTCTGACGTGTAGCAGTACCTCAATCAGTTGGACGACTTCCGAAGTACCCGATCGTACATCGTCGTGAACTACGACGACGCGTCCACGAGACGCTAAAGTACCTACTGAGCCTGATGCCAGCCGCGAGCTCGATACTTTCACCTGTCGTCCGGAGAGAGTTCCCGAAGGACGAAAGGAAGCCAAAGGCAGTCACCGATTACGTGTCAAACGTGCTCAAGGTGCTTGAGTACGCTCCTGAGCTGAAAGGCGAAGTGATCGCTTTAGTCATGGGTAGGGTCGTTAAGATCGATGTCCAAATTCAAGTGGATCTAGAAGATTTTGAGGATGAGCTAGGCGAAGCTCTCCTTGATGGTCTCCCAAAGAACAATGGCGTGAACACGATCGACGATGCAGATTTATCCGACGACGAAGAATCCAACGATGATGACAGTGACGTGGGGGAGGGGGAACCTGATGCGGAGCAGGAGAGGCTACAAGATCTGAGGAAGGCCATCATCAAGATGGATGGAGTGCTTGACATTCTGTTCACTCACTACCAACGCATTTTCGACAAGAGTACTGGCTTCGAGGTTGACGATGCATTCGACAGTCTCCTCGGACAGTTCTCAAGCAACTTACTCCCAACCTACCGTTCTAGGCACACCCAATTCCTTCTCTTCCGCTTCGCCCAAACCTCTCCCGACTTGGTTGACCGGTTCATCGGTACCTGCATTAGCATCGCATCCGACAAAGCCAAATCCCACATCCTCCGATTTTCCGCCTCATCCTATCTCGCCAGCTTCGTCGCCCGTGGCGCCCGCATCGACCCCTCCACGACTCTCGACATCTTCTACCTCCTTGGCGAGCAAACCAAAGAAATCCGACGACTCCAAGAGCGAACCTGCATGGGTCCCGACATCCAGCGATTCCCCGTCTACTACTCCCTCATCCAAGCCCTCCTCTACATCTACTGCTTCCGTTGGCGCGACCTCACCACCGTGGACCCTGTCGAGCTGAACATCTACGACTACTTCGACCTCAATGAGGACCTCCCATGGGGGCCGGGCGTGCACGAGGTACTCCGCGCCAACATTAACTCGCGGTTCAACCCCCTCAAAGTCTGCCATCCGAACATCGTCCAGCAGTTCGCGAAGATTGCCGGCCAGCTTCGGTTCATGTACGTCCACGACAAGGTAGAGAACAATCGGAGGGTAAAGCTCACACGGTCGCTACTCCTGCCCTCGGCGAAAAACAGCAGCCTCTCATTCGAACAGCGAGGAACCGCGCTGAGTGGCAAGGTGGATGAGCGAGCGTTCCAACTGGAAGCGTATTTCCCATTCGACCCTTACCGTCTTCCGAAGAGTAAGCGATGGGTTGAGGAGGACTACGTAGGTTGGCAGCCGATTCCTGGGATGGATGACGATGAGCCGCTGCTGGATGAGGACGATGACGATGACGATGACGATGAAGAGGACCAGAATCAGGAGACGGAGTATGCGGACTCGTCTGATGAGGAAGAGGAGGACGAGATTGACGACGAACATGTGGATACGGCAACTGATGCAAGTCCAGGAGAACCGTGATTTGGCTGACACACCTTGATTTGGGTCGGATACCAGCATTGTGGCGTTTTAGCGATGGTTTGGCGTTACTGCAGTGGTGGCCTTGCAATCGCATTCACGGCGATTATTGGTTGCGCATCGAAGCGCACATTGACCATAAAGTAAATTGGCTATCTTCAGATAGGTTCTGCGGATAAGATCTGAATACAAAAGTGATAATTCATTTCAAAAAGAGACCCCGAGCTTGGTGTCTTCATCATCGTACAATTCTCCCTCGCATATTCCCTTCATCGTCTTCTCCCACCACCATATATCTCAATTTCACATCCAAAGCAACCACCCATATCCCACCATCAAGCCTGCACCCTTCTCTCCATCATCCCCCTTCACCTCCCCAACCCCAACGGATCCCTCGCACTCCCCGCCGAACCCCCGCTCCCCTGCGTCTTCGTCCCCCCAACCACCGCCCGCGCACTCGCCGGCCCCCGCTCCAACCCCAATGGATTCCCCGCTGTCGGCGCCCTTGGCCCACTCGCCTTCGTGACATCCTTGATGCCATTCCCGTATTCGCGGACGCCATCGGCCCAGGTTTTGGTGGTGGAGGCGATGCTGTTTTGGGTGCTGGGGATGAGTAAGTGGGATTGGAGATTGAGGGGTTTGAAGGGGTGGGATATGAAGAAGGAGGGATAGGTGAGGAATGGTGATTGTACCTGTTTCCGAGACCTTTGCCTACACCGGAGACGCCATTGCCGACGGAGTTCACGACGCCGCCTGCGAAATTTCCTGCGCCGGCGACAACGCCAGAGATGGAGCGGTTGATCCAGGTATCGTTGTTTGATGCCATATTATGGGGATTGGCAGTATATAAGACTCTGTTACGATGTGTACTGCATTATATAGCGTATGTTAAAGATCCTTAAGGGATTCAAATTTGATATCTTTTATGCCTTGAATCACTGAACCCGCTGCTCTCTGCTCAATATCGACGTCATGGCGATCAGCCACAGCTCCCCCGTTGTCAAACTGTGGCTTGAACCGCACCCTTGCGGCTCGGCGACGGGGATTTCAGGAAAAGCGGGTTCCGGTTTGACGTCGCGCCACGCGAGGACGGAATGAACCGCCAGGAACATCATCATCGAGATAGAGCCGAAAAACACGTCGGCAGCGGTTATGTAGACCACAAGATGCGACAGACATTGAAAAATTAGCAAGAGCAAGGGAAAATTACAAGCGGAACGCATATGCGACTCTAAATTGGGTATCAGGTTCATGTGACTGGCGTGGGAGCCGTCTGAAGGGCCAAAAAGGGGTTAGCGCGAAAGAGCTTCGAAAGTTGGAGAGCATTGAGGTCGGGTTGCTCGAAAGTTGTATGTTTACTCTCTATTTCAGTTTCACTTGCCCTCTTACTTCCTTCCCCCATGTTTGATCTATCTATCAACATCGCGTTTTTCATCTCCCAAAGTTTTCGAAATCCTCAGCTTCATCCCTAGACATGGATGGCATCTGACCATGCGCTTGTTCGGTAGAGTTAAGCGGTTCTTTCGAAGAGTTTTTAGGAGAAACCGGGAATCTTGTTCAGTGGTTCTTTGCACTCCCGGTACGTTTAGTTATGCTACTGTGTCAGCGAAGCTCAACATTATGGCCTAACACGGCCGATACGAGTATCTCGGAACTTCATTGATCTTATTAATGTTGTCCTATTCCTAATCGACTATTGTATCTCTACTTTTAGTCGCATTCACTTCTAGTTTCGAGGAGCTAACGCTAAGAGAACACAGCTCGACGATCGCTGACTGCCAGCAATCGCAAGTCCATTCGTTGGACCCTTGACCAGAGTCGCACACCCTGGGATACAGTATGTCCTCCCACCCCTGTGTCACCCTTGGTTAAGTATACTGACAAAGTGCAAGCGCATTATCAATACACCCTTTGGAGACTATGAGCCTCTCTCTAGCAGTCCCTCGGACAGCCATGAATGGCTCCCGGGCCAAGCAGGATGCGGCCAAGGATATGGAAGCGGCGGTGAGGGAGCGAGCCGACCGCAAAGGCGTCGAGCCGCCACCATATGAGTTTCTGGAGTTGATCGGCAAGGGATCATTTGGCAGAGTTTACAAAAGGTATGTTTTTCATTCAGATCAACGTCATACAATGCTCACCACCGACCAGCATGAATCAGAATACAAAAGAGGTCGTTGCTGTCAAAGTGGTTGAGATTGACAGGGCCGATTATGCTGCTCATATGATGGACAAAGATTCCACAATCAAAGACACCATGCACGAGATTGACGTCCTCACACGCTTGAAGGAAACGGGTGCAGAGAACATCAATCTGATCAAAGACGCGTTCGAGTTTCACACGCAGTTCTGGATCGTCACGGAGTACTGTCCCGGAGGCTCAGTACACACTCTTATGAAAGCTTGCTATATTCCAGGACTGGATGAAACCTACATTATCCCGGTTGCACGAGAGTTGGCGAAGGCTTTGAAGTCCATTCATGCAGCAGGAATAGTTCACCGAGATATCAAGTGTAAGGGGACCGAATTTGCTATGGCAGGAAAGTTCTATCGCTAATTGGCCAATCACCTAGGCTCAAATGTCTTCATCACAGAAGATGGAAGACTTCAACTTGGTGATTTCGGAATCGCCGGGGTGCTCGAAACAAGCACGTCCAAGCGAACTACGGTCCTTGGAACACCAAACTGGATGCCTCCCGAGATGGTTGAGCATCTTTTTTCCGACTCTGAAGAAGCACCCACCGTCCACTACGGCACCGAAGTGGATTGCTGGTCGTTCGGCTGCGTTATCTATGAAATGGCTTCTGGTTACGCACCCTACCTCAGAGTTCACCCCATGGACCTCCACAAACACATCCGCAGTACACCTCTTACTCTCGAAAAGGGTAAATTCTCTCCAGGTCTTCAGGATTTCATCACTTTCTGCTTGCAAGAAAATCCTACCGAACGCCCGACAGCGCAGAAAATATTGGACCATCCGTATCTTGCTGGCTCGGAAGAAACCCATCCTGTTGGCAGTCTTCAAGATCTTCTTGGACAGTATTTCATGTGGGAGCAATCTGGTGGTCACAGAGCTTCGCTTTTCACTCCGAACGGTGCAGCCGGACCGGAAGATTTTACCCAACAAGAACCCGACGAGGATGAATGGAACTTCTCATTAACGACAGATTTCCAGAAACGAGTCTCTGTTGCTTATGGTGATGAAGGGCCGTTTGATTTAAGTTCTGCAGAAGTCGCTACACCTAGGGTCGCTACCAAGCCGTTGACTGGAAGAGATAAGCGACTCAGAGAAGCCCGCATCCAGCGCGGCGGACAGCTCCAAAATATGTTCAACCCTCCTGGCATGACCCAAAAAGGCGAAATGGGACGTTCCAGGATGGGCGCCAACCCAGTATATGGAAGTATGGACGACATGCGACGTATCTCTGACCTCCCGCTCCGAAACATAAGCAGCGAGCGCGCAGCGGATAGGACGACCATGATCGACCTTGACGCTGCCGAGGTGACTGGTGCGGTCCCAAGCATTGATCTCGATGTCCCGACTCTTCGCGCCAATCGGTTCCGCAACACGATCCATGAGTCTAATGATGACGAGGATGAGATCAACCGCACGGCTAAACGAGGAACCATGGAGTGGACATTCCCCACGGAACCGGAGCCGAAACTGAAGAAGGAACGGGCCACGATGGAATGGAGTTTTCAGAATGCACTGGCAGACCTGGGCGAGGACGACACTGCGGCGCCCAGGCCGCCAAAGCGGGATACCATGGCGTTCAAATTCCCGATGAGCGATCCATCTGCACACAATCGCGAGCCATCCGATACCAATCTCGATTCCGAGGACATGTTCTGGCTCAAATCAGGCATTGACATCAACACCCGCCCTCCTCTGAAACACGCAGCGACCATGCCCACCGACTTCGGCAGCCACTCGCCGCGACAATCCCTCATCGATCTCGACATGGCGATCCCGGATTTCGAAACCCACACCCGCCCCTCCACCTCTGGCACCGACTCCGCATTGACCGACGTGTCTCGCGGGGATCCGTTTGACCTCGAAGACTCCGCCCCTACGGACGACGCGACACTCCATGACGTCACGAGCGATCTCAACGCCATGCATTTGAAGTCGCAATCTGAGCCCTACCATAAAGCCTGGGGCCCCTCCTTCCCATCCCAGCCCCGCTCCCGTGCACCCACCGCGCTCCGCCGCGCCCCGGATTTCGCTGCCATGGGGTATACCCCATCCAAGCAGAATGCGCCGTATCCCAGCCAGTTCAACATATGGCAGAAAGGCGAAGTACCGCGACGGATCAATGCGGATGGCGACTATAAGCGGTCCATGGTCGCGGATTTCCCGGAGCCGGAGATGCCGCACCGGGCTGCGCTGGGGACCCGCGACGTGAGTCATTCATTCATGGAGGGGGAGGTCGGTCGGATCATGAGAGGGTTCATTGATCATACGAGGATGACACAGAGGGCCTTTGAGGCAAGTGAGGAGTTCGCGAGCATGAAGGAGCCAGATAATTGATTGTGGGAAGGACAGGTCGTCGTCCGGCAGGGCCTTTGAGGCACATGGGAGTTCACTGAGACGAAAGGGGATGAGATTGGTCGTGGGTGCATACAGAGGATAGATCATCACCCGACGATGCAACAGCAAAGATGCGAGAAGGATCATATTTGGTCTCTTCCATCCAAAGTGATAGCCCAAGCGTGGAGTATGGAGCAATTCAATAATGTTATAAAATCACTGCAATGTTTCGCAACTTTTTGATGGGAATAGCTATGGCATTAGATCTACTTCAAGAAGAATGCCTATGATTCCACCCGCTATTCCATCTCTTCGACGTCGCCGCTTTCCCCTTCCTGACCTCGCCGTTTGCGAAGGAGGCCAGTGGTATACAGCCTCTCCGCGACCTTCGTCTTGTCTATCTGATCCCTATTCGTCTCCCGGCGTTCATTGCTATCAGTGAAGAAGTCATCCACATCGAAAGTTGCTCCATCGCCATGGGGCTTGAGCACACACAATTGTTGTCCCTCCACAGATTCTCGCACCACGGAGCATGAGTTTTTGGCATGGATGCCATCCACAGATACGACTATGCTACTCTCCGACACAACAGTATCCAGGAGGTTACCTGGTAATGTGGTCCACGATATTTGAGGCGAGGCGCCTGCATTGAAAATAGGTTCAAGGTTCAAGAGGAAGATGCCTGCGACGCCTTCGCACGCAATCAGAACACACTTCGTGCCCGTTAGTTCGGCCTTGAGTTTGGAAGATTTGGGGTAGGAAACATACCTCTGAGCCAGAGACAACATATCGCCATAGTCCAGTAACACATATTGGAACTCTATCGGGGACTGATGCATTAGCGCTTGAGGAATCCTCCCCAGCTCCCCTACAGGCCTCAACTGGGCCTCTCAGATCGACCTTCCGGAGTAGTTTACTCTGTAGCCAGTCCCACACGAACAATTCGTCATCCCCACCACCTGACACGAGATACCTCCCTTTCCCAATAAAACATAACTTGCTCACAAACTCCGTGTGGCCGAGGCAGAAATTCTCAATTATGTGCGCCTGAGAAGGGCCTCTTGAGACGCGGATATGTTCATCTCGATCTGCCGTAACAAGATAGCTTCTTCGCTTTCCGCCGCCAGACTCGTTCTCAAGCGTCACGAATTTCAGGTCAGTCATCAAAGACACATGCCCCAGAAGCAGCTTAGCCTCGAAGGGGAGACCTTCTTTCGGTTTCGCTGCGTCTATCGCTTTCATTTGCGCTTCCAGGATCTTCCGGTTTGCAGCAGTATGCACGGTGGTGAGACTTGCTGCGGGTTTAGACTGGGTTTCGGTCCTGGATACCTGGGCCTTTGGAATGAAGTCTGCTGCGGGGAGGAGGGGGAGAGAGTAGGCATCTCCGAACTTATCTCCGACGAATATGGTTGAGTCATCATCTGATAGTTCGACTGTGCTCGGTCGTTTGAACATGCATCTGCAGATACTATTAGCGAATGACACGTTTTGATGCTACGGTTATTTTAGACCTCTTGCTCAACTCTTTCAGTTCGCCCGTCTTTTCTACTTCAAAAACACGGACAGCTTTGTCCTCGGCAGTGATTGCAACGATATGATTCCGATCATTTGATATTGTGACGCTCAACACATATGAAGGGGTCTCTGTCTTCGCGGACAACTTCTGTCTCTTGCCCGGTCGCTCATCATCACTATCGGCCGTGGTAGGTTGGATGCCATTACCGGTATGCTCGGGGATGTCAGAATTGCTGGGATTGAAACGAGAGATGTTCATTCAAATTATGAATTATTGGATTTGTATCAAGAGCTTACCTTTGGCTGTGGCTGTGGCCATGTTGAAACCAACCCTCCGGTTGACACTGAAAAGCTCAGAATCCGATGCCCGGAAGCTGCAATGAGAAAGGAGCTGGTTGATTCTCGAGGGGAGGAGATCGCCAGGCTCTGGAAGGGATGATCCATTTTGATTTTAATACTCCCCAAGATACCTGCTAGCTCTCGTTTCAAAGTTCAAAGTTGTCGCTATGGCTCTTGCTTCACGTTGGTGAAGCCAACGCAGTCAGTATCAAGGTTTGCTCATAGTGACCCTAGGTCACCTGTGATTGGTCAATTAATGACGACGTGTGGCTGGGAGTGGAACTGTGGCTTATACGTGCATGGTCAAATTTAGCGATGTCTTGGCACATCACACACCTTCATCTCGAATTTTCCAGCTTCAACTTTCTTCCTCAACCACAACAAATCGTAATTACACAGGAGTCTCTAGCTTAAACATCCTATATTCTCAACCGAAGATATGGGGGCTAAGACTGGAAACAAGGCCGCTTACTTCGACAAGCTCAAGGCTCTGCTCGACGTGTACAAGTCGATCTTCATCGTCAGTGTCGACAATGTCTCCTCGCAGCAGATGCACGAGATCCGTCACTCCCTTCGCGGGGAGGCGGTAGTCCTGATGGGCAAGAACACCATGGTATGTCTCTGAAGTTCACCGTGAGATGGAAGCGATGGATCTGACATCAAATAAGGTTCGCCGTGCCCTGAAGGGATTCATCGGCGAAGAGCCAGAGTACGAGCGACTTCTCGCACACGTCAAAGGTAAAGGAAATATTTACAGGCCTATAATTCTATGGACTCACAAGTTGCAGGCAATATTGGTTTCATTTTCACCAATAACGACCTCAAAGACATCCGTTCAAAGATCCTCGGAAACCGTGTCGCGGCTCCCGCCAAAGCTGGCGCGATCGCTCCTGACGATGTGTTCATTCCCGCCGGAAACACCGGCATGGAGCCCGGCAAGACCTCTTTCTTCCAGGCTCTCGGTGTCCCGACCAAGATTGCTCGTGGTACGATTGAAATCACGTCCGATTTGAAGCTCGTCCAGGCCGGTACCAAGGTCGGAGCTTCCGAAGCCACCCTGTTGAACATGTTGAACATCTCTCCCTTCACCTATGGTATGGCTATCACCCAGGTCTATGATCAGGGCCAGACCTTCGATGTGTCGATTCTCGACATCGATGAGGCGCAGCTCTTGAAGGCGTTCTCCTCCGCTATCGGCACGATCGCGGCGGTTTCCCTTGCTGTCAACTTCCCCACCCTTCCCTCCGTCATCCACTCCGTCGTCAACTCCTACAAGAAGTTGCTTTCCATCGCTGTCGAGACCGAGGTCGAGTGGGAGGGCATCGAGGAGCTCAAAGACCGCATCCAGAACCCCGACAAGTACGCCGGTGCCGCACCTGCAGCTGCTGCCGGTGGTGCGGCTGCTGCCGAAGCACCGAAGGAAGAGGCGAAGCCGGAATCGGATGAGGAATCGGAAGACGATGACATGGGTTTCGGTTTGTTCGATTAGAATCCTCCACCCAGCAAATGGCGTGGAACTTCGCATGAAGGATCCGTAGGGAGTAACACGGCATGGTCCAAGCCGACAATAATATCCTGTTACTGAAGGGTAGCTGATCGTGGTTTGGTCTGTGTCGTGATATGCAGCATTCTGGTCTATTGATCGTAATGTTTTCAAGGTACGTCCCTTTTTTCTCTTTTGCATCGTGATTTCGAATGATTATACAATTTTTAACTCCTACTTTCCGTGAGGACCAAAATATGCAACACAACTCTAATTTTTTCATGACACCGAACCTTTTATCTACATTTTCTGCGACACTTGGAAAAACGACCTTTGCTGACATCATGTCCAGGTTCAACGCCAGCAAAGGCATTTCCGTGCCGTGCCAATTCTCCAAAGTTTCGCCAAAGCTCCCTAGCCCACCATGTCCTAAATACACAAGGGTATCTTATAAATGCAAATGCTTTGATCCCGAACTATGGGTGTTCCAGTTGCTCAGGACGGTGAATTTTGTGCACTCCGCCGATTGTCTATCACCTCTGGCGATGACCTCGCCTTGATATTCTCAAGCACATGCTCCGCGACTTGAATAGCCTTGTCCGGAAGCCCTGCCAATCTTGCCACCTTCAGTGCATGCGAGCTCGTGTTTACTCCCCTCCGTACCTTATGTATGAATGTAAACCCTCCCTCTTCGTCCTCTGCGATGTCGGTGCAATAGCAACCAAGTCTTTCAAAATGCCGCGACATCTCCGCGAGAGAATGGAAATGCGTCGCAAACAATGCCCGACAATTGTTGGTGTAGTGTAAATGATGAAGGCACGCAAACGCTACAGCGATGCCGTCTTCCGGTGTCGTGCCTCGTCCCACCTCATCCATGATGACGAAGGATCGAGATGTTGCTTGCTTGAGAATTTCGGCAGTTTCGAGCATTTCAACCATGAAGGTCGATTGGTCCTGGTAGAGGTTATCCGCGGATCCGACCTGGCCTATCATCAGTATACAACGTAGAACGTGTAGGAGATGACTTACCCTGCTGAATATCTTGTCCACCAGGCCAATCTCCGCATAATCCGCCGACACGAACGACCCCGTCTGCGCCAGAATCGAAATCAACGCATTCTGCCGCAAATACGTGCTCTTACCCGCCATATTTGGCCCCGTAATCAACAACACCTCCTCCTTATCCCCCACCACACAATCATTCGCCGTGAACCTCCTCCCCTGCTCCATCAATCCCACCTCTACCGTCGGATGCCTTCCCCCCAGAATGTGATGCGCCGTCCCCCGATTTACCACCGGCCGCGTCAGGCTCCGCTCCCGCGCCAACGTCGCGAACCCGCACGCCACGTCCACCTCGTCCAGCACCCCCGCGTTCCGCCGCAGCTTCACGAGGTTCTTGACCACTTGCGTGCGCAGCTGGGCGAAGATCCGCGATTCCTCGGAGCGGATCCGCGCGGTGGCCTCGTCGAGGCGAGTTCCGAGCGCGGTCCATTCGGGGAGGTGGAAGGAGTGCGTAGATTTGCTGGAGGAGACGCTGCGGGCGCCGGAGAGGGTGGAGGACGCGGTGCGGGCATCTTTGCCTTTTACGTGGCAGATGTGGCCGAGGCCGGGTGTCCATTTTAGGGTTAATGTCGAGCTGCTAGCGCGCTCCCGAAGCTCGGTTTCGAGGTCCGTTTTCTTAAGATGGAGTGTATCGAGCTCGGAGTGTAGGCGGTTGAGTGTTGGGCTGGCGGTGCGACGCATGATCCAGACTTCTTCGTTGCCCGATACTGCGGTCTGCTGGTCCCTATTTGCTCGAGCGACTTCCACTTCCTTGCGCTTGAGGGTTTGTGGCGTGCCTTTCAGTTTGCCGGTTTCGCCTGATTGGGTCAAAACTTCTTCGGCGAGTCCAAGCATGTCCGCTGCTTCGCTATCTTCGATCAAATGTTGTTGCGAGAGCATGTCCTCGTCGATGGATTTTGTGATCCGGTTCGAAATTTGGAGTGGTCCGTCGAGCTGGATGTGGCGGACAAGATCTTGAATATGGTACTTGATTGAGCCGGACACCACTGAATGTCTCGAGTTTGGTTCCCCTTCGTCTCGGCGGGTGATATGTTCTTGTAGAAGATCTGCGATTTGCTTTGTGACTTGAATGGTCTCCGATAGGCCAAGGAGATCGTCGGCGTCTCCTTTCCCGAAAGCAAACTTCTGGACAAGACGGAAGGAGTCGAATGTACGCCGCAGGAGTAAGATGAGATGCTCACAAAGGCCTTCGTTCTCGTACATTTCTCCAACCATGTCTAGACGGTTGTTGATCTCCTCCAGAGACATGGAGGGTGACACTACCAAGTCAGTCACTATCATAGGTATGAAATCAGGATGGAGCATACTTAGTCTCTGGCGAAGTAACCTAGCTCCACTCTTGGTAACAGTTCTCCTAACCGACTGCAGTAGACTCCCTTCATACGCCCCATCTTTTAGCGTTTTCTGGATCTCCAACGCTCGTAGTGTATTCTTGTCAATCAACATCGCTTCTTTCGCCTGCCTTTGCATTGGTGGTTGAAGCTTCGGTGCAGCCCCGAATAGCTGTTGCTCAACGTACGACACGAGGAAATATCCCGCTGACAGCTCTGCATCGGAGAACTTGGCCGCGTTCCAATCCTTGGTAGGCTCATCTACCATGGAAGGCCACCTGCTCAGCGGAGGCGTCTCCTTTGGCGTGTCGTGGTAGCTCACGACATGCTGACCTTCATTTAGCGAAACAGCGAGCTGAGGATGCTGGGCATCGCGTAACGAGCTGTCGAGTAAAATCTCGCGCGGTCCAATTCGAGCAACGATGGAAGATAAAGTGTCGAACGTTGCCTTTTGAGTAAAGAAATCTCCACTAGACAAATCAAGCCAAGCAATCCCAACGTCCGCCAGTCCGGTCGAAGGAGTCTCAAGGGATCCATGAGGCTGGATGCACATAAGGAAGTTGTTCTCCCACGGATCCATGAATTTCTCATCAATAAGCGTGCCAGGAGTGATGATCCGGGTGACCTTCCTATCGAACAACAAACCTCCTGATTTAGCTTTCTCGGCGGGATCATTGGCGAACTCCTCGCTGATGGCTACGTATTTGTTCAGGTCCTGCACTAGGATCTTGAGATAGCGGTCAAGTTGGAAGAACGGAAAACCGGACTATCGGATATGTCAGACAAACTCGGCCCAGTATCAAATGAGATGAGGTGGCAGACCATGTATACCGGTCCGGCACTCGTCTTCTTTTGGGCGAGCTTGAGATTCAGCAAGGGGCCGAATTCTTCAGCTTGTTCGAAGTAAAGCTGTAATGTATCCGATCAGTCTATGTCCTCTCTATAAATGTTTCAATAGAAGATACCTCATAGAAGCTCCCGACTCGAGTCAACACCACACAGTGGTTGAACTTCCGCATATTGTTTCGCGCTTGCTGCACCACCGTAGGATATGCCGGCTCATCTTCTGGTTGGGCATCTTGAGCCAAAGCTGGCAAAGGGCCCTGAGGTAGCTCGCTGATCTTTACACGCGTAGACGTTCTTTTACTGCGAGAGTGCGGTTTTGGAGCAAGCGATGGTTTGATACAGGCTCTATGCAGCCCGACTGCGGCGCAAAGGCTTCTCCCGGACAGGACGGCTTTTCTGTGCGCCCATCCTGTCCGCATCAGAATAGCGCGCATCTTTCTGATATCAATATGAATCCATCTTTCCCCTTCATGAATTTCCGTCAACATGGACAGCAATGAAATAAATGTGTCGTGTGTTGAACCCCTGATACCCTGTCATGATATTGCCTCTTCGGGACTAGCGTTTTTGCCGGGTGTACGGATTTCGAGGTGTCATCACAAGCAAAAAATATTCGGCTTCATCTAATCCCAATTCACATGAATATTGAAAAATGTCAAATATGGCTCCAGAATTTAAGCCGTTGAAGAACGATTTGATACTGAGGGCCGCTCGCGGTAGGTATGCAGCAATGCGTCTTCTGTGGGCGTCCGCTGATCACGATCACAGGCGAAAAAGTCGAGAAGGCCCCGGCATGGGTGATGAGGCAAGGTAACACACACAAATTGCCTTGAACATGACGGATTGGCATTGACTTGTGTAGCTGGGCGGTATCTGCCCGAGTATCATGAAGCAAAGGGCACCCACGACTTCTTCGAGTGCTGCCGGGATGCCGAGATTGCATCAACCATCACGCTCCAGCCGATTGATCGGTACGCGGGAATCATCGACGCGGCCATCATCTTCAGTGACATTCTCGTCATTCCCCAGGCGATGGGGATGGAAGTGGTGATGGTCGACAAGAAAGGGCCGCATTTCCCCAATCCGCTCTCCAGTCCCCAGGACCCGCAGTATGCCGAGGTTCTCCAGCGCGATGTCGATGTCAAGGAGAGCTTGGATTATGTGTACAGAGCGATCACGCTGACCAGGCAGAAGCTGGAAGGCAGGGTGCCGCTGATTGGTTTCTGTGGTGCTCCTTGGACGTTGCTTTGCTACATGGTTGAGGGTGGCGGGAGCAAGATGTTCAAGGAGATCAAAACATGGATATACAAGTATCCGAAAGAGTCAAAAGCGTTGCTCCAGAAGATTACGGACTGCTGCATTGAATATTTGGCTTTACAGGTCCAGGCCGGTGCACAGGTCGGTGATACGAACCAAAATATAATGGCAATCCAACTAATTCACTGAATAGATGCTACAAGTCTTCGATTCATGGGCTGGCGAACTGTCTCCTTCTTCATTCAAGGAGTTCTCATTACCATATCTACGAGAAATCGCCACCGGCACGCAAGCACGATTAACGGAACTTGGACTTGAGAAGGTTCCCATGGTCGTCTTTGCGAAAGGAGCATGGTATGCATTAGAAGACCTGTGCAATTCCGACTACGACGTTGTCAGCCTCGACTGGCTCCATGATCCAGCGGAAGCGTACAAGATTGCACGCAGCAAAGGCAAGACGCTACAAGGAAACATGGATCCTGGTGCTCTTTACGGCGGAAAACCATCGATTGCCAAAGAGCTGGACCATATCGTGAGAGGATTTGGTGGTGGGAAACAAGGATGGATTGCGAATCTCGGACATGGTAATTGGTCTATTCTCTATTGTCTAGGCTTCGTTGCTAATGATATAGGTGTCACTCCGTTTGTGGATCCCGAAAATTTGAGGTTCTTCTTCGAGGAGGTTAAGCGGCTGTCTTCGTCGTAGAACACTAAACCGGGTTGGATATCATCAACGGTCCCTTGACTTCGATGTCTATCCCAGCCTATAATTGACCGTAGGGCCGCGAGGGACCATTGATTTCGGCCATAATGGAGGACAATTGCTGCTAGATGACCGCCACTACGGCTCACCGATATCCTCGTTCCTATTGAAAATTTTAGTCCTGCATTCCCGGTGGAGAATCTGGGAGATTGGTACCATTCCTCCGGCTTCTCGGCGATGAACTTCTTCATCAATTCCTGACACTCCTTGTTCTTCAAAACGACGACCTCGATGCCCCTCTGCTTCAGATATTCCTCGCCCCCGACAAAGGTCTCGTTCTCCCCGATGACTACCCGCTTTACTTTGTACATAACGCAAGAACCAGTGCACATGTCACATGGCGACAAGGTTGTATAGCAGGTGGCGCCCCGATACACCGACGCCGGTAGCCTCCCAGCATTCTCAAACGTCGATATCTCCGCCTGATAGCAATGTTATACAATGGACCACGTAGGATTGGGCGTGAAAGACGGCAATGTTCAACAAGGCAGTGATGGGATAGATTCAACATACATGAAGCGTAGCACTGCCCTTCTGGAGCCTCATATTGTGGCCTCGTCCCAGTATTGTCCCATCTGCAGCGACAAGAGCTGAACCAATGGGAACGCCGCCCTCGGCAGCACCTTTACGGGCTTCCTCCAACGCCGCAATGAAACCTGGATCCGTTTCCATTTCTTTGTTGCTCGTGCTATCTAGTAGAAAATAAGTTAAATCGAAGTAAGAATGGTAGTACAGCACGTGCTCGATACACAGTGATGTTTAATATCTGTATTCTTCACGCTGGAGTGACTCGGGAATTGGCACAGATTGCCGACGTCGACAATCTCTCCCGAAAGCAAAAGAAGCGTAGAAATCGATAGAAGAGTTCAGAAGCTTGGCGCCGAATCGGTGGGTCCGAGCCAGCGTCTCCCAGCTCAAGTTTTATCACCGATCCTCACAGCCCGAACTGCAGACAGCCTAAGGAGAGTCTAAGCGTGGTCTCCAAGGCAAAAAGAGGGAATCGGATTACAGAGGGACCTGCACTAAGAATTCACACTTTCACACGATTGCCTTTGCCGTTGCCTTGTCGATCCCCGCTGTCATCATTGTCAAAATCTTCGCCCCAAAGACCATCCCGCCCCTTCACTCTTTGCATCTCCTCCTCCCTTTTTATCGCCCCTCCAGATCTCTTCTCTCCAGACAAAATCGGTGAGTGAGCATCTTATTCGCGACTCTCCTAGAGCCACTCCGGATTCGCTTCGACCATCTGACAACGACGGGTGAGTGATCCCGCGCTAAACCTCCCTGACGACACACTCAACTTTGTCCCTTTGACCTTGATTGCTCATCACGATTCCCTGTTTCCTACCACGGGAATCCCTCCGCCTTACTTCCTCAAAGTAGAGCCTGGTGGCATCTTCAGCGCTTCTTACTAGACGGTTCTGAGACCGTTATCAGAGGTGTATTGTTTACTAACATCCTTCGCTGCTTGATAGATCTACATCAAGAGCCTTATAACCGCTTCGAAGACCTCCGACAGCCGTCCGAGATCAAGAGAGTCCTCCCCGTCACAATATACCGATAGCACATATTACACCTTCACGATGGTGAAAGAAACAAAATACTACGAAATCCTCGCGGTATGCGACTGCCGCCTTGCTTGAGCAAACCGAATATATCCTAACGATCAACAGGTGTCACCCGATGCCACCGAGGCTCAGCTTAAAACCGCATACAAGAAAGGTGCATTGAAATGGCATCCCGGTACGCATATCTCCATCGTCTCTCGCCTCGACCACTTCTAACGTCTCCCAGATAAGAACAACGACAACCCGGAAGCCGCCGAGAAATTCAAGGACCTCTCCCACGCCTACGAGGTCCTCTCCGACTCCCAAAAACGTGGCCTGTACGACCAATATGGTGAAGAAGGCCTGGAACAAGGCGGCATGGGCGGCGGCATGGCAGCCGAGGACCTGTTTGCTCAGTTCTTCGGCGGCGGCGGTGGCGGGTTCGGCGGCATGTTCGGCGGCGGCATGGGGGGCGGAATGCGCGACGCCGGCCCTCGCAAGGCCCGGACCATCTCCCACGTGCACAAGGTCACCCTCGAGGACATCTACCGCGGAAAGGTCTCTAAGCTCGCGTTGCAAAAATCCGTCGTCTGCCCGAAATGCGATGGGCGGGGCGGGAAGGACGGCGCGGTGAAGAAGTGCGCCGGGTGTGATGGCCGCGGAATGAAGACCATGATGCGCCAGATGGGACCCATGATCCAGCGTTTCCAGACCGTCTGCTCCGACTGCAATGGCGAGGGCGAGATCATCCGGGACAAGGACCGATGCAAGGCCTGCACCGGCAAGAAAACGACGATCGAGCGGAAAGTGCTCCACGTCCACGTCGACCGGGGCATCAAATCCGGCACCAAGATCGAGTTCCGCGGCGAGGGCGACCAGCTTCCTGGCGCCGAGCCCGGCGATGTGGTGTTTGAGATCGAGCAGAAACCTCATGCTCGCTTCCAGCGCAAGGAGGACGATCTGTTCTACCACGCCGAGATTGATCTGCTGACAGCGCTGGCTGGAGGCCGACTTCACATCGAGCACCTCGATGAGCGATGGTTGGTCGTTGATATTGTTCCCGGCGAAGTCATTGCCCCAGGTATGTGCACCCCATCCACCCTGGAAGTCCTAGTAACCCACTAACACCCACCAGGCTCCATCAAAGTCATCCGCGGCCAAGGCATGCCCTCCTACCGCCACCACGACTTCGGTAACCTCTACGTCCAATTCGACGTCAAGTTCCCCGAATCGCTCCCCGGCCCCACCGGCATGCCCCCCATGTCCGACGCGGACCGCGCCGCCCTCGAGCGCATCCTGCCACCGCGTGCCGCCGCCGATAAGAAACCGCCCGCGGACGCGATGACGGAGGATTTCAGCCTGGAGGAGGTCGACCCGGCGGGTGAGCAGGCGCGAGCCCGTGGGATGATGAGTGATGATGATGACGATGAGATGGGTGCGGGTGGAGAGAGGGTGCAGTGCGCGTCGCAGTAGACGAGGCTCCGTGTGGGTTATGAGTGGGTGGAGGTATGAATGGGATATGAGGGTTGCATCGGCGATGGAGGAGACAATGCGTTCGACGGAGTTGGATGACTTCGTCGGGATATAAACGAGTGGTGGCCGGGAAAGCGGCGGTTCATGTGGTGGATCAAACTTTCCGAGTTGTCGATCCTAGTCCTCACTCTCCAGACCTCTCTCCGCACACCGCCGATATCAAGGCACAGATATCTACTATCACCGATTCCCCGCTAGCTACCCACCCTCCGACCGCGTCCATCCTCGGTTCTACTGTCCTCTATCCCCCTCGCATTGCTACCCTTGTGCGTTCTATAGACCTTTGACTTCCGTACTTTGCCTAGCCTGATCTCGTTTTTCTGGCGTTCCGACCGGTTTGGGATGACGGACGGTGGGATGTGTGCATATGACGAGGTTGCGCGGGCTGGGATGGGCGGGCGGAGACTAGATAGTAATTGAATTTTGCTTTTTCAGGTTGAAGATTGAATTGTTTAGAACATCTATGATATGATTGTGAATGACCTATAAACTGATTCAAGGATGACCTATCTACCAGTGTCTTTTAGTGGGTGGGTGTACTTCCGTAAGCATATCAGATGCTCATGGCTAAACCGTAAACGCCGTGGAGTGCACAGACTTGGGCAGCCTTGGATGACCTCGCCCAGCTTGTAGCTTTCTCCAATGTGCCCCCCACCAACCCTCAAGGCATCATCCATTATCCTCCGCAATCCATATTAAACCACCGATATTCCTCTCTCCAACCACACCAATTCCCCTCCCCAAACCCTCACCATGACCTCCACCGACCCCTTCGACAGCGCCCTGTAAGCCCATCCCCTCCTTTCCTTCCACCATCGAACTAACCCCCCCAGCGACCTCCTCCGTCGCCTCAACCCCTCCACCACCGCCCTCAACGTCCAACGTCTCTGCACCCTCTCCCCCTCCCTCACTGATGACCTCCTCGAATCCGTCGACATCCCGCTCACCACCCGAAAATGCCGCGTCACCCAGCGCGACTTCCTCTGCTGCGACTACAACCGCGACGGCGACAGCTGGCGCAGCCCGTGGAGCAATGAGTTCGAGCCGCCACTGGAGGAGAGCGAGGTGAGCGAGGGGGTGACGCCGAGTGAGAAGGTGAGGAAGATGGAGGTGAGGGCGAACGAGGCGTTTGATGTGTATCGGGAGTTGTATTTTGAGGGGGGGGTGGCGAGTGTGTATTTTTGGGATGTAGAGGGGGGGTTTGCGGGGGCGGTGTTGTTGAAGAAGGGTGAGTGCTCATGTTTCTGAGATACCCAGCTACTCCACTGTGCATTTTCTTTGCATCTTCTTGGGCTTTGAATCGTTGGAGATATGGTGTATGGCTACATGTGCTGACCCCTTCTCTCACCCAGCCGTTTCCCCCGGCGGAAACTCCACGGGCTCCTGGGACAGTATCCACGTCTTCGAAGCGCTCGACAAGCCGCCCCGACAGGCACACTACAAGCTCACCTCCACCGTCATCCTGTCGCTCGGCACCGGCGCCGAGGGGCTGGGCAAGATGGACCTGGCGGGCAACATGGTGCGGCAGGTCGAGCAGGACATGCCGGTGGACGACGACATGAGCCACGTTGCGAACGTCGGGAAGATGGTGGAGGACATGGAGATTAAGATGAGGAATTTGCTGCGTAAGTACCGAATCGGAGAGGGGTTGGTTAGGAGGGACGCTGACGAGATGCAGAGGAGGTGTACTTTGGGAAGGCGAAGGATGTGGTGGGAGATTTGAGGAGTGAGATTCGATTCTATCTACCTGGACGACGAGTGGGTGCTAATTTTTGATAGGCATTGCGCCGTTGAGCGAGACGAATCGAGATCGGGCGACACAGAGAGAGATGATCAGTAGTATGGGCAAGTAGAGCACTCCCATACCCGACGGCTGCGATTCTGTCATGCCTCTGGACGGCAGGAAAGTCGGGGATTCAGCTAGGATGAACATTGATGTTACGGTTAAAAGCAGCATATAGCGGGGTTCACAGCGCAATTGAGGGTTCCAAAGACTCTACGCAACAACTTTCCGATTCAACTGCAATACGTCCGAAACCCTAATAATGGCCTCTGTACCAACCAAACATTAATCCAATACTTCCACTAGATCCCCAATAAATCCGAACACTCTTTCTCAACTTCCAAGCGACCGCTCCACTTCAAACCGCTTACAAGGCCAAGGCAGCCATGACGAGAGCACCGGCACCAGCAAGGACGGGGAATCCGGTCGCCGCAGCCATGCCAGACGAAGTGCCTGAAGCGCCCGCTGAGCCGGAGCCGCTGGAGCCAGACTCGCCAGCAGATCCTATATTCAGTCAGCTACCCATCCTTTCCTTCTATTACAATGCAACACTACTCACCAGTCTCAGACGGATCCGAAGAACTGCCCGAACCCGACCCGGAGTCTGAGCCTGAGCCTGAGCCTGAGCCTGAGCCACCGGTAGCACTCGCGCCGGCCGACCCAGTCCTGGACCCCGACCCAGACCCCGATCCGGACCCCGATCCCGATCCAGCCGTCGGCACCGCGGTTTCGGTCAGGGTGATATACTGTCCGAAACACGCGTTCTGGCACTGCGTATACTTATCGGTAGCGGCCGCGGTCCCGTCGCCCTGGTCGCACGCGGCGACGCAGACGGTGACCTGGTCCATGGCATTCTCATCGGGGCGCGGCACACCGACGCAGTTGGCCGCGCAGTTGACGTCGCCGGAGGGGCAGGCGGCAAGGCAGGTCTGGACGGGGGTGAGCTCGGCGGTGGCGGTGGGGGCCTCGGAGCCAGAGTCCTGGGGGATGGCGTGGGCGGTGAGGGCGAGGAGGGTGGTGAGGAGGAGAGAGTTGAACTGCATTTTGATGATGGGAGTAAAGACGCGTTTTTAGAGGCGGCGATCAATTAATGGACTTGGGATGAAGTAAATGGCGGATATGAGCGAGTGTGATGAAGACAAGTCGAATAGACTCTGCTAACGAACGACGGAGAAGTACTGATGGGATGATTCTGGAGATTTCACATATGACTGAAGAAAAGAAGAGAGAAGGAGGACAAGATCACAGCAAAGTCAGAAGAAAGGGAGAGATGTTGGGGCCCTTGGGGGAATTCAGGCCAGGCATGTTGGTATGGAGATTCCGGGGGGAGTGCATGCGCCATGCAGAATCGCTAGAAACACGGCAACCAGCCGATCTACTAGAGCGTTTCCAGCCCAATTCCCTGCATTGGCCGCTCCGTAGCCTGTAACATGTTGAGGTTTGTCGAGTTTTTCCTTTCGTGTCTTTGCGGGCTTGACCGCTTGAGCCGTAATGACCAGATGACACCGCTGCTCGAATCTCGAAACCAATTGGGTCCGGCGGAATAAAATTAGACAATACCTTCAGTGTCGTATTAGTACCCCCGAGGCCGGAACTCTGGAGTGAAACAGCGACGCTCAACAGTAAAAGGTCTGCTTAGCGGCTCGGCTCAATTCTGTCTGTGCTAAAAACAGGGAGGCTAACTAGTGGCTTGATAACTATTGACAATTGACATGGATTAATGGAGATGATCGGGATTCGTCGATTTCGGCGCGTCGAGCCACGACTTCACGCGTTCGAGTTCAATTTGGTGCAACGAGATTGAAGGCTTTCTGAGGAAGGGAAGGACTCCCTTATCGTCTGCTATTGCGAGAGAAACTGTGCGATGCAGTGAATAGCAAATAACTATACCTGCTAACACGAACAATTTTCGTGCCCACCTCTACCGTTATTTCAGGCGGCAGAGCGGCAAACAATAGCAGGAGAGAATGACACAACTTCTCATTTCTACTTTCTACCACCGAGTTTTCCCCTCGACGTGGCACTGCATTCTCACCGACATGTCGTGACTTCATCCCTCCTCTCCAGTGTGTGTTGGAATCGCAGTTGCGGGACTGGGTATCAGGAAAGAATAAAGATGTCCTCCGATGAATATGGATCTTTCGACATAGATGACGATGACTTGATCCCGATTGACCAGGTGACATTTCCATTAGCACCTCCATCAAATCAGATAGCGGGGTCCAGGCTGTCTGCACGGCCGGAGAAGCGGCGGAGATTGGATGGCGAGAATGGGTGAGCACATGCTGTATTCAAACTCCGGGAGTCCAGGCTAATATCCACCTCAGGACGAACAATATCAACGGCGCGGCCCTCCCTCCGTCGTCGCCACCAGCGCCTGGCACCAGAAACAATACTATATCCACCGATTCCCGAGACTCCTACCAAGCTCCGAACGAGAACACGCGTCTTCGTGCTCCCCTCACAGGTCTACGACAAACCACCTTATTCGGCCAGACACTGGACGGCGTCTCTCTCTCCCAGACCACCAAGCGGCATGCCTTCCCCGTCGCGAGAAAAGATGAACCACCTACGCATCACCTGTTGGATAAACAAGCGATGGAAACCTGGGTGTATCCCACGAACCTTGGGAGGATCCGCGACTATCAATTCAACATCGTGCAGAAGGCCCTCTTTCATAACACCCTCGTTGCGCTGCCCACCGGTCTTGGGAAGACGTTCATCGCTGCGACCATCATGCTGAACTGGCTTCGGTGGACGAAAAACGCGCAGATCGTCTTCGTTGCTCCCACGAAACCATTGGTAGCGCAGCAGGTGGAGGCATGTTTTAGGATCGCTGGCATACCGAGGTCGGAGACCACGATGTTGACGGGAGAGGTTTCTCCCGTATTGAGGGAAGCCGAATGGGAATCGAAACGGGTGTTCTTCATGACGGCGCAGACTCTGATGAACGATTTGCAAAAGGGTACCGCGGACCCGAAGCGGATCGTACTGCTTGTGGTGGACGAAGCGCATCGAGCGACTGGAGCGTATTCGTACGTGGAGGTGGTCAAGTTTATTGTCCGCTTCAACCAGAGTTTTCGCATTCTTGCGTTGACGGCTACGCCGGGTGCAACTGTGGAAGCCGTCCAGAACGTCATTGATGGGCTCAAGATCTCGCGAATTGAAATCCGAACGGAAGACTCGATAGACATCAGGGAATATGTCCATCAACGCCAAATGGAAAAGTATCTCTTCGACGAGACCGAAGAGATGGCATTGCTCATTGGGTTATACAGCAAGGCTCTACGGCCCCTCGCGGAAATTCTAAAGCAACAAAATGCCTATTGGACAACCGATCCGTCCAAAATGACGCCCTATGGGCTGACTCAAGAGAGATCCAAATGGATGGCGACCGCTGGGAAGAATGCGCCCAATTGGCAGAAAGGGCTGGTGGGCGCTGTCTCCGCGATCCTCGGGACCTTTGCCTTCGCGTTTGACATGCTCTTATACCACGGCATCACCCCGTTTTTCCAAAAGCTAGACCAGTTCCGGCAAGAGGTCCAAAAGGACCTGAGGAAGGTGAGTAAATACAAGAAGCAGGTCTACGACAACGAACACTTCAATAAGATGATGAACTATCTGGATACCTGGACCAGGAATCCGAACTTCATCGGACATCCGAAACTGGAGTGCTTGCAGCAGCGCCTCATGACGCACTTCCTCGACAACGGCGAAGGGAGCGAGCGTACCCAAACCCATGGCACGAAAGTCATGATCTTCGCCAACTGGCGCTCCTCCGCAGAGGACATCGTGCGCATCCTCCGCAAAAACTCTCCCATAATCCGCCCGCACGTGTTCGTCGGGCAAGCCAAATCCCACGACTCCGACGGCATGAGCCAGAAAACCCAGCAAGAAGTGATCGACAAGTTCAAAAGCGGGGAATACAACACCCTCGTCGCGACGTCCATCGGCGAAGAAGGTCTAGACATCGGCGAAGTCGATCTCATCTGCTGCTACGACTCCAAATCCTCCCCAGTCCGCATGCTGCAGCGCATGGGCCGTACGGGGCGTAAACGCGCGGGTCGGATCATCCTGCTGATGATGAAGGGCAAGGAAGAGGCGCAGGCGGAGAAGGCCAAGGTGAACTATCAGGACATGCAGGGAGTGATCGCGAGCGGGAGCAAGTTCGCGTTCCACGACGAGATGTCGCGGCGAATCTTGCCGAAGGATATGGTCCCCGTGGTGGATAAACGGGAGGTGGAGATCCCCGTGGAGAATTCGCAGGCTGATACGCAGTTGCCCATCCCGTCGACGCAGGGCAGGAAGAGGCAGAAGCGGAAGCCGAAGAAGTTTCATATGCCAGATGGCGTGCAGACGGGATTCGTCACTGCGAATAGGCTGGGGGATGATGAGGAGGAGCGGGGAGCGCCGGTCCAGGACCCCCCTGCGGATATCCCGACGCTGGACGAAGTGCTTCTTACCAGAGCCGACGAGGCGGACTTTGAGCACCGCTATCTGAACACCGCTGGCGATGATAACAATGTGGTATCTGCGCCCGCGCTGGATCGGTTCCCGGATCATCAGATGAAGCCCTCGAGGGGGTTCTTGATTCCCTCGCGGAAAGATAAGCGCACCTTATCTGGAATGATGAAGCGGATGCACCAGATGGGATCCCGACTCAGCAGCAGCTTTCCCAGTTCCTACGACAACCCCGATGAAATCCCCGAGTCCAGCGTCGTGCTTGACATCACCTCACCCGCGGAACCAAGCCCACCCAAACCCGCCAAAAAGCGCACAAATAATCCCGCCACCTCGAAAACCCGACCCCCCCCCTCCACATCCAGCGCATCCCGCCCCATCCGCAATTCCCACCGTGCCTACGCCTTCACCGACACCGACATCGCCTCCGAAGCCGAACTCGGCGCCTCGTCCTCCCCAGGACAACACACTAGCCCCCGGATGACGCTACCCACCCAGGGCATCGATCTTGGTTCCGACACTTCCGGAGAGGAACCGGACGAGGAACCAGACTCTGAGCTCGCGGCGTTTGTGGTTGGCGATGACGAGGGGTTGGAGGAGTTTAGCTCGAGTTTGCCGGTGCGGCCGCAGAGGTTGGAGAGGCGGATCGATCGGATCGATGAGGAGATGGACGAGGACGATGATGATGATGATTTGGAGAGTTTGGTACTGGTCGGAAGCTTTGGTACAAGGATTGGTGCAGCATTGGACGACGACGATGAGGACGAGTTGCCGGAATTGGGCGAGGTGATTAGCAAGACGACGCGGAAGCGGTTGGTCAATGGGGCCGGCAAGCGGAAGCGACGAGTCGTGGATGAAGACGACGATGGTGAATAAAGCGCACAGGATATCTTGACACGATTTGGCCGAGGTATTTCCGGATAGGGGCTTCGTCAATGCGCTACGAAACGGATGAGTTTACGACAATAGGACTTTGCATGCACTTCATAGTGCCAGCTTCGGATCAATTACGCAGTTACATACCTTCGGAGCCGTGTGCTACAGCTCAGTGATTCCGACGTGTTGTCTCTTGGAACTCTCCTTTTTATGCGCCCACGGTTGACCTGGGATTGACCGAGATACCGGATATCGGCTGTTTTCTCGAGGTTTACTCATGTCTTCGATTGGCACCATGCCTTCACTGTTTTCTTACGTCTTGTTTTGCGTCCCAGTGAACACCGATATCATTCAGTCTCTGCAACCACAATCCGGACAGTCCAGCTCCATGCTTCAATCTATTCCGACTCTTCCTAGCCAACGGAGCCGCCATCATAGCCTGCCCCTCCCTCCCGTACAGATATTTGACCTAGTCAAGCTTAATACTTGGCACGTATCGTGTCGAAACTAAACTCGCTGGAGCCAAATACTCGAAAATTAACTGATGAAGCAGCTCACCTAAGAACGCATCTATGGAAGACTCCATCGTCGCCTGACGTGGATATTGAACTTCGTGAGTGAACAAGGTAGGAACGGCCTATATGACATTGGACTGTGGCAGGTTTGACTATTTTAGCCCAGATATCAATACCACACAACCCGCCGCCGTTCTCGAGCTTCCATAGCCAGGGCGCAGCATCGTGTCTACTCCTATATTCGAATCCCTTAACATTTGATCCTCATCATACCGCACCTGTTTTGCGTCCAGTTTGGCATATATCGAGTCCATTTTCATCCCAAGCTCTTTTATATCTTAGAACTCTTCCATCTCGTTGTCGCATTTGATCGCCTCGTAACGGATTCTCTGCAGATAGAATCGTGCAGGTATACGGAGCACAGCACGGTGAAAGCGAACAGCGACAGCCACCCAAATTCCCTCCAAAGTGCTTTTACAACCAGCGCCATTCCTTCGACTGCATCTGTTGCACCCTCATCCTTACACCGTTCCAGAACCATCGCATCACCAACCTGGCTCAAAGCCAAGCCTTTGAGAGTAAAGGGAGGCAACCGCGCCGTGGCAACGAACTACTCGTCAATCTTACGGCCACACGTCAAGGAAAGTATCCGAACTGCAGAATCATCTTGCCTCTGCCGAATGTCAGGCGGCTCCTACTGCGAGAATTGTAAAAGGTTGGGGCTCTGTCGAGCGCAAGTTTCGAAACCAGAACCCCGGACGGGCTGAATCTCCCGGCCTTTTCGGCTACTTGCGGAGGGGGTTTCCTTTAGGCCTCCATTTGGCAGATCCGATTGAGCCTCCAATATTCGAACCTGGACAGAACTCCAACAAGCTGCTTTAGTTGAGGGACGGAAAATGGCCACGGCAGTTAAGCAACGGGAACCTCAAACTTTCCTGATCTACCTCCGCACCAACTAACTACGTACAGTCACGAATTTCTTGCTGCTCTGCCAACACTGGCTGCGAAATTACAAAAGCCTGTTATGAAAGGATATTACCAGTGCCGGGGAGCCAGCAAAAAAGCTCGAATCAATAAAATCCCGATCGACCTCCCTGACGACGAGGTGATGGGTCGCTTCAACTCCTGGTTTGTCTATTCAGTATGGTACTGGTTTTTCATATTGTGTCCATCCCCGTACGCCTTCTCGCGCTTTTTCAGGGGTCTCGTAAAAGCATTGGTCCTATCGATCGGATGGCAAGAATAATTCTAGTGTTCGCTAACCGTCGAGGGGCCCATACGTCATGACAATTTTGTGTGAACTACTTTGTCACTAAGTTACTATCAGCTCTACCGTAGACTATATATGATCTGAATCTCGACAGTTAGTGGGTACTGTCATAATTGAACCTCACACAGCCGCCTGTCTCGCGCAAGGCGAGTTTATCCGGGCTCTTTTTACCCCCCCAACACCTCATGTGTCGTTGTTCAAAATGCGCGTCATAATTGGTGATCGAATATGGGGCCGAGTCCGGTATTTTTTGTAAGAATCATCAATCATCATCTGTGATATTTGTCGCATCGCAGGGGAATTGGGGTGGTGCTCGACTGACGTGACTGAAAGCGAAGCGTGGACAGTGAGGAAGAAGGAATGTTATTCTCGTCCTACATCCATAAGAAGTATAATAATAAGAATCAATTTAACGTACTATCTGGATCCCTTTCGGGTCTATGAGCACGGCATTCTATCTGGTCTGCCGCGGGCAAAAGTTGACAGAGAATAGCTGTTCCTTTGATCAGGTGATCTGGAGATGCGACTTCAGCAGGAGAGCACTTGATTACCAAGAATTGAAAGTGTTGATTGATCTTGATCCTTAATGAGCGTACAAACTACAAGAAGACGCTCATCTTTTATGTTCTGTATATAATTGATGGTCGTGGGGACCTTGGTTTCCTCAAAGCGAGCGAAGAAGCAAAGAAAGAAGCATTGGTGATATCGTGGGGTGTGGGATGCTCCTCCACGGGGGAACCACGGGGGAACCATGAGGGCTAGACCACCTAAATACGACTAAGAAATGGGGGCGCGGTCTGGAGACCGGCGGGTCCCGAAAAATAGAGATATCCTGAAAGCCTGATCTCTGACAAATGTTGCGTGGCAGTAGAAATTAATAGGGGCATCCTGCGACACATGCCCATAGCACCTGACGCGCGTAGGAATAATCGATGAATAAATCAATCAATCAGGACAATAGAGACAGACTTGATTTCTTTCAAAATCATGTTTACACAATTTCCTATGGCAATACCATCAGGAGTAGAAAGTAACACTAATGTAACAGACTTTTCCAAACATCATCATCAACCACGCGTATACAAAGAGTTTTACTAGTTCCTATTTTTCCTGTGCATACAGTGCCTCAATCTCTTTGTTGTACTTCTCAACCTGGCCATACTTGTCATTAGGCAGTGTTTTGATTCCCCTCCGATGTTGTATCGCCAGTAAATTTTTCAAACGCGTTTCGGTTCGCTCGGCGCCAAAATATCTATACCCTTTTACTTTAGCCGCCAGAGATTTGAACTCCTCTTCAGATATTGCTTCGCATGACGAGATCTCGGCAACAACATCTTTAAAACTGGAACGTTTAGGACGACGACGACGACGACGGTCCAAATCATCGGTTTTTGAGTCATCGGCTTTTGAGTCTTCAGCTTCTGAGTCATCGGCGTCTAAGCCATCGGTTTCTATGTCTTCGACTTCTGAGTGATCGATGTCCCCCTTTTTTTCAGGTTGCTGGCTGGCACTGCCAGGGCCTGGTGCTTCCTGGACGATTTTCTGACTTTCTGTGGCCTTTATATTCTGGATATTCACAGCATCGTCCACCGCTGCATTAGTCTGTATCTTGAGATTTTTAAACTCTTCAAGCAACCCCTCAGTCAGCTGGATAGATGGTATACTCGCCCGTAATTGGTCCATCAAGCCGTCGGGATCTTGGATTGCAGTGAACGCTACTACCCATCCAATCGACAGGAATGGACCGATAAGTGGGATCCATCCGATCGCAAACGTCATAGAATCCTTGAACCAGGTAACGAACCAGGGACCTTTAGAGTTGCACTTGCCCCATTCAATGGTAAGACCCTGGTTCTTGCTGGCCACATTTTTCCAGTCGACCATGCTCCCGCTAGTCAAATTCTGCTGTACACGCACGAGAGGAATCAAGCTGGAATCAACCTGAATAATCCCCCCTGAGCCGAATGCATCATGTTTTCGTTGGCCACGCGGGACCAAAAGGGTGGTGACCAACTTAGAGATATTCAGGCCGAGCGCCTTTGTCTTATCAGGGACAAGACCTAGTGTTGTATCGAACTTCAGCTTCGCTGTAGATACTTCGCCCTCTTCGAAGTCGTATAGAAAGGCCATTTTGTTTGGAGTCTTGTCCTTGTGATACTCAAGTTCAACTTCGTTCAAGCTGTTGAACCTCACATGAACATATGTACAAAGATCGGGACATTTCTCGCTAGCCTGATGGGCCACTGGGATATAGATGGCACGAATGTAGGCCAGGCGCTTGGTTCAGAAAGAATGTCAGTAAACAGTTGATCCTGGCAGCTCCTTAAACGAATACTACTCACGTCAATAAAGACCCATTCTTCCTTTCTAGTCGGCATCGGAATGAACATGAACCACGACTATAATCCAACCAGTCAGTCTTCCGCTGAATAGCTACTTCTGACATTGATAGTACAACGTACTTCGTATGCGTCACCCCACTCTCTCTTCTTAAATCTGTACCCCCAGGTGCAGAGTTCATGCTGGACACGCCTGGTGGGATGGTTATATTGTCCATAGGAAAAAGGGAGGTGAGTCCAAACCCCATACTCTGTTTGCCATCCAGCATCACCATAGACAATCTTGTAGTCGGACCGTCTATGAGGATGGCCTGTTGGGATCTTGGCCTCGTTAGGGCCATGGTGAGACTCCCTGTTCCAAATCACTTCCACCATCAAGTTGCTGTAGAAGTGAAGAGGATTTTCCGCGTTGAAGCGTCCTTCCACTGCTGATTGCAACGCACTTTTTTTGAAGAAGCATTCTCCTTGGGGGTATGGAACGGCCATTGTGTCAGTGGGCCTTGGTTTGGGAAGATGAAAGATAATTGACTAGAAATAGCGTGGTTCAAATATCAAATGAGAATTGAGTGACTCGTGGAACTCGAGGAGCAGCGGGTTGATTGCGCCCTTATTATAACAGTGTTCTATGTAGCCTACCTAGTCGTGTCGTCACCGTGTCATCACCGTATCGTCACCGTCCAGTACCTGAGCCAATTGTCTACTCCACTGACGACATAGGCACATCGTTGAGGTGCGCAGTTAGTCAGTGGGCTAGACCTCCAGTGACCAGTACATACTTCACTACGGAGTACCTTACCTAGCTCGCGGGTGACAGATTTCGCGGCCCACCACTTTGCCGAAGTAGACCCGCCCCCATAGCCCAAATACGATATCCAGCTGAAAAGATGCCTTGATCAACGCTATTCATTAAATATGGTAGTTTCTACTCGTAATCATACTCAGTAGTATGATGCAAATCGAGATAATGTTCAAAAAGCCCGGGTCCGGGGCGCTGTAGAGTTCAATCAGGCCCTCAGAAAGCAGTATGGATTTGATCCATCAAGGTCTAAGAGCAAGGTTTACCAACACTTTGGCGTTCTATACCGGTCTGGAACACGCCTGGCAAGTGAAGATAACTGCGATGAACGTCGTTTTGAGCCCGGCGAGGACCCAAGGGGCCGCCCCCCGCTCGTCAAAACCAAGGATGTCAACGAGATGGAGAGGATCCTTGAAGAACAAGATGTCTACGGAAGGACTATGTCTTGGGAGGCCTTAGGGTATGAGGCTGGTCTAGACGTATCCGGGCGTACGATTGAACGGGCTATGGGCACGAAAGATTACCATAGATGCGTCGCATGTAACAAGACGTGGATCTCTCAAAATCTGGCGAAAAAACGAGTCGATTGGGCTACTTTGATGAAGGCCCGGTATCCTACCAAGTATACCTGGCGGAAGGTCCGTTTTAGCGACGAGTCCCACGCTGGGCATGGTCCGCAGGGAAAGTTGATAATCATTCGACGAAAGGGCGAACGGTATTGCCCCAAATGTGTACAACGCGAAAGAGACGTTAAAGAAGACGCCAAAAAGAAGGTACATGTATGGGGGGCTGCAGGGTACGACTTCAAATCAGACCTTACAACGTACGATGTACCGAGCAATACCACAGGCAAGATGAGCCAAAGCGTATATATCGATTCTATTCTGGATCCTATTATCAAACCTTGGATCCAGAACGGTCACGATTTCATAATAGAAGAGGACCAAGTCTCCGGCCATGGGCCCACACGGAGTAAGGGAAATATCGTGAAGGAATAGAAGGCCCAAAACGATCTGAAACACTACTTTAATTGCGCCTCATCTCCGGATGTCACAGCACGCACGTAGTGAGCTAGCGTGATACAAATGGTGGGCCACTCGCGACTCGCATACGACTCGCAAGGGAATAATAAATTCTGTATTGTTGCGCACTACGGTAATAACGAGACTGATCCTTCAGGAATCAGCAGGAACTGTAACTCGAACAACGGATGAGGGATATATAAGTAGCTGAGGTCCTGCGACAATAGCTGAGATCAGCTCTGTAGGCATCGCGTGATCTAGTCATATGATCTGCCTCGCAGATATCATGTATATGCCTCTGTGGTCTCACACTGGATCTCGCGATCATCGAGAACTGTTTCCAACCGATGAAGCAACACGTACGTAAATATACCCATTGGGAGCCCGACGAGACGCTACAACTTCTAAAAGCGGGATGGGACGGTATTAAGCAGGAATGTATCAATTCCCGCGTTGATTCTATGCCCGAAAGGCTTCAGGACGTGATAGACGTCGAGGGACAGCTGATTGGAGATTTTAGGGCGAAAACCTAGAATCTGTTAGATATAGAGAATTAGAGATTTTAAGCGTTCTAGATAGCATCATTTATATTTAACAGTGTTTGAACTTATGTTGGTTGAGATATTTGGGTTGAAACCATCAATATATGCGGTTTGGTATGGTGATGCCGCACATCACTATCCAGAAAGTCATCTCGATCGTTGGATTGGCCATCAGTGTCGCGACAACAAACGTCGACGCGCACTATTTTGCTTTCATCTTATTTGTCGGATCTACCTATGGTGTTAGCAATATCAGCCTTGCCTGGACGGCCTCTGTAATTGGACACACGGATGAGAAGAGATCTGTTGGACTGGCTCTCGTCAACAGTATCGGGAATATTGCGTTTGTTTATACGCCGTACTTGTGGCCAGAGTCCGACAAACCGCAGTTTGTGATGGCTATGTCATCTAGTCTTGCGTTTTCCGCTGCCGTTATCGTTGTTGTCTGGATCGTGAGGTGGAATCTGCAGCGGGAGAATAAAAGGATTAAGGCATCAGAGACTGAGGCAGTGAACCTCTCCATCTATTAGTTAGGCGATATAGAGTAATTGGCAGGGCAAACCCCTAGTTGAATTGACATGGGCTCTATATGTTAGCCGCTGTTGACTTTCATGATAATGACTGGATATTTCAAGCGTATTTCGGACTGGAGGGAGTGGTTCAGAACTAGAAGGGTGAGGGATAAGATCGGCACAGTATCAGTATGTTATTTTAAGCTTATTGAACAATTGCCGAACCTGGCACGTTTTATGGGGACTACCAATACCGTGGGTGCATTCAATCCAGCTAGGGTTAACCTGCAGGGAAACTACAGGGGGAAATTATGGAAGGACCGGCTAAATCCGCGCTCGCTTACCGCACCTGCGGAGTACAAACTTGGCACCCCTAACACCGGATTGATTGGCCGACTGTTGATACATGAAGGGCTCCTGAGCCAGGGGTGATGTTGGCACCAAAGCGAAGAGGAAACGCGCAACGCGTACTCGACTTCACGTAATAACTCGGACCCAATGTCGGCAGCATCCCTTTCGCTCCAAGAGCGACTTGCACGGGAATTACCAGGCGGGCATCGATTCGGGCTATATCACATTTCCACGCCTCCAACGAAATGTGCACCGATCTTCAATCCCGGCCCTGGCACGCTGCCGCAGCGGACATACCAAGAATCCCACTTCCTCTCCGTAACGATCCCTACGAACTCGTCAGACGATGGCACTGAGCTATGCATATTTGCATTGGAAGTCATAGTCTATACGACGAAACAGCTCACTACCGTATTCGTGTCGAAGGCCGATTCTACCGGCTATGTTGCGGACCTGAAGCTCGCTCGAAACCACCCTTCCGTTCTACGAACAATTGCGACGACATTCGTGTCATATATCATAGAACGTCGACAAAGGAAAGACAAGAAGCTAGTACTGTCTCTGTTCGCTCGAGCCCAGTCACAATATCTCTTTCCGGGCAGCGTCGAAAACCCAGGGAAGCACGTCGCAGACGACCGACAGCTCATCAAGTGGTGGTGCCGGGTTTTGGATCCGATTCTAGGGAAATATTCGAGAGAAGGGGTTGATGTGAATGGTACAAATGGTGATGGACAAGAGAGCGAACATACAACGGCTCAAGCGTACTTGATCGTGCCTGGTGAGGATGGAATCGCCCAATTCTTACCCCCGGATGTTCGCCTCGATCCCGAGTTGAGAAAGCGATGGACTGCCGGTCATCCCCTAAGGGATATTGCGCCTTCTCCTACTGTTCCCCCTCGATGCATGATCCCTTCATTCCCCGACGACCCCAAGTCCCGTTTCGTCGACGAGCTAGATGACGAACTGCGGGATACTCCAGGCATGCAACCCGGACAGAGCCCAACCAAGCGCGGATCGGGTATGTGGAGGAGCATCAAGTCCCTCGAACAATTCTGGGAAACGATGGCGTTCCGGCAAGAATGCTCCTCGGGACGAATGGTCGGATTCCTCTGGATGGTATTCACCCCAGGCGACTTGAACGACGATCACGAGCTCCTCGATAGCCAGGAGGCTGGTGGACGGGCTTTATCGCCGACGCCCATTGGTAGTCGCACCATAATGCAGGCATCCGCGTCCATGTTAGCGCGTGAGGGCCAGGATCTGGTGCAAAGGAGGAGTAAGGAGAGTAGACGCGGAAAGAAACTCACCGGACCAATCATCCCCCGCGTTCCACGGATCAAATCCAATTCATTGAGTCTTTCAAACATGTCTCAACCGGAGGAGTCGCCATACTACTACTGGCCCAGTGACAGCCGCGGTCAGATTGTCCTGGACGACAAAGATTACAAGAGGGCGGTGGAAATTCTCCTTCGTCTTGACTTTGCGAACCATTCCCTCGCAGTCTCAAGTACATGCCGCTGGCTCGAAGAGGTTGCCGTACTCGGCGGAATGACTTCGTGGGGCCAAAAGTTGACGGGACAGAGGAAGGCACCAGAGGTTGCTCCAGCGGGAAAGTCAGGAGAAAATGGCGGAAATGTCATTAACAACCTCGTACCAGTGAAGCGATCCGCGAAGAGGGAAGCAAACGAACCTCCGAGTTCATCGGGAACCACTAATCTCCTATCGGCCGGCCTGGTGCGCAAAAAGCCGAAAGTACGATGAAGAATTGACCGTTTCGAGTCGTTGTCCGCGCCGCTGGCAGCCGGATTTCGCCCATGACTAACGAGGCTACAAGTCTTCAAGACTGCACAAGTCCCCCGATATTCAGTTCATGGCATCCATTCCCCTGGCTTATCACCATTGTGCCATCCGACATCATTAATGGCCTGGCACATCATTCCATCCCTTCACGCCAGCCGTCCCCCTAAAGCTCCATGCGGTTACATGCTGACCACCAAGATTTCCTTCTCTCAAACCTTCTGATTTCTGGCGGAGGGAGTGAAGTCGGCTAGGCTGAAGGGAGTGCGGAGGAAATAGGGTAGCTCGATCTGGCCGTGGCTGGATCTGTGTCGTTGAACCAGATTCTCTATCTTTCTCAGGTTCTAGCTTAGAGAAGAAGCACAGTAGGACCGGGCATACTGGCCTCCTCGCTCTTGGAAGGACATCGGGGTTTGGCTTTGACATCTACCACGGGGTTATGTTTAGCATCCTCGTCGATGCCTTCCTTCATTCCGATCCGATAGGAGTCGGACGCTAAATTTGATCGCGGCATGGGAGGGCAAATATCAGAGTAGAGGCACTAGAACGATGGTTCGGGGTATGAACATTCTTCAAGGTTCATGGTATTCAATAGGAGAAAGTTAACGAGATTGTTCTGGTTGATATTGTGCCTTCAAATGTGATCGTGAATATGGCGCGACCTGACTCAGTATAGGACATACGTCTCTGGTATTATGGAATACCGTAACTATAATTACATTTGATTATATTGGAGGCTCTTTCAGTTGTCTCTTGATTCTACCGTTATATCATTGAAATTGACCTAATCCGTTGTAATATTCAGGCCAGATGAGACCCATATTCCTTGTTGATTTGACGACCTCTCTTCCCTCTTGAAAGTCAGCATCAGACATCCGGTCCAGGCTGTAGAGCTAAATGCCATCCAACTTTTGTAATCATGGTGAAATTGAATATATATTCCTAACAATAAGCTACCGCTATGAAGCCCAAACCATGGCTGAATGGCAACGTTTGGGCTCGGAATAATCCGTTCAAACATCGCCTTCTATCAACGTCGCGCGTCCGCTTTCAACCCGAACCATCGAGAGCTCCAAATACCCGAATTGCTAGAATTGCGGATCGCCGTAAGTTAGGATTGTCCAGCTTTCCATTCATCCTATTGCTCGGTTTCATGAATCTCCTGAATCTAACCTTTGTCGCAGTACCACCGCGACTCCGACGATACGTCTCCCCGCTGCTCAACGCCCCCGTATCGCACGTCACGTCGTTCCTCATCCTGCACGAGCTGACCGCCATTCTTCCACTCATTGGACTTACTTCTGCGTTCCATTACCTAGGATGGATACCGGAAGTGTCGGGGCCGATGGCCGAGTGGGTTAATCAAGGCACGGAGCGGTTTCGGAAGTATTTTGCGAGGAAGGGGTGGTTTGGATTGGGTGGGGAGGGCTATTCGGAGGTGGATTTGTCTAATGGGACTACGGACGAGGCGGAGTTGTCGAAGGGGTATGGAGGGAAGGTTGTCCTAGAGGTGGCTACGGCGTATGCGATTACGAAAGTCCTGTTACCAGCGCGGTTGGCTCTGAGCGTATCGGCAACACCATGGTTTGCACGTCTGTTTGTGCTGCCTATAATTCAAATCTTCAAGCGGTAACAGAAAATGTGGAACAGTCGTCACTTCAAAGAGATGGCCAATTTATACACATACTTAACCTATAACATAGATAGCCCACCGCTAATCTTGGCCAGTCCGCCGTTCTCGACCTCATACTGCTTGCCCTTCTTCCACCCAACCCATTCCTCCAAAACCTTCTCACCACCAACCGACGGTCCCAGTCCCTCCGCGCTCCATCCCTCGCCCTCAACACCCGCACCCTGTCCCTTCGCAGCGCGAATCGCCGGTTCCGGCTCGCTCGAGGCGTTCTGAACCTGAGCGTAGCCTGGCGTTCGGCGGAGCGTGACCGGTGGTCGTTGGTCGAAAGACTTCTCCTCTAGCTCCTGCTGGGTAAGGACGGGAGTACAGCACGCGTCGGTGCCGTCGAAGATCACCTCCCATTCCGCTCGGGTCTTCGATTTGAAGGTCTTGGTGAACAGGTCAACTAGATATGGCCATGTCTTTCGGTCGTCTCGTGAGCCGGGGAACGTTTTCGGGTCGATGTTGAGACCTTTCATGAGTTCGGCGAAGAACTGCGGCTCCAAAGCACCCCTACATCCGTTCAGATTAGCACTTTTAATTGGGATATGGCTGTGGGAGTACTCACACTGCCATGTACTTGCCATCCTTGGTCTCATACGTGTCATAGAACGGGCTTCCTCCATCCAACATGTTCGTCCCCCGCTCCCGACCCCACGTCGGCGTCTTCGTAGAAAGTCTCGGCATGGTGGCCAAATACGCGGCGCCATCTACCATGTTCGCTTCAACGACCTGCCCCTTTCCGTCCTTCTCCCTAGCGATCAGTGCGAGCAGCACTGCCAGGAAGCACATCGCGCCACCACCCGCGAAGTCTCCCAAAATGTTCCCGGGCGCGAGGGGCTTCTCCCCTTTGCGTCCCAACATCGACAATACACCGGACACGGCGATATAGTTGATATCATGGCCCGCCATGTCCTTGTACTTCCCATCTCTGCGAAACCCCGTCATCCGCGCGACGATCAGCCGTGGGTTGATCGACAGCATGACTTCTGTGGGACATAGTCCCGCCTTCTCGAGCACACCGGGGCGGAAGGGGTCGATGATCACATCGACGTGCGGGAGAAGCGCTTTGACGAAGGAGACGCCGCGCGGGGTCTTGATGTTCACGGCGATGGAGGACTTGTGTCGGGTGAGCCAGTCGCCGGTCGGTGGGGGCTCGATGTCGGTGTGGGTTTGGGACGTGGCGCGGTCAAGACGGAGGACATCGGCGCCAAAGTCGGCGAGAAGGAGACCGCAGAAGGGACCTGGCAGCACGCGGAATTAGCAGACGGCTGTGAGAATGTACGGAATGACCTGAGATCCATACCGGGAGCCAATCCCCCGAACTCGAGGACGCGGACGCCTTTGAGAGGTGGAGCACTGGCGGAAGACATGATTACAATGTTGTTGATTGATTACAGCTTGTGCAGAAATCAGACCAACAATATGATTAAGATATTCCAGGAGGATATATAATTGAATTGACAACCATCTTGCACGAAGGCATGGCTGCAGACGGCGCGAAGCTCCAACGAGAGTAAGTTGATCCGAATGAGGACCTCGGGCATCGCAACTCCAGTCCGGGGAACCTCGAGTCAAGCACGTGGCGGGGCGGCTCCGGGTCCCGCCATAACCGAACAGAACAGGAGTCAGGAGACATCAATCATTCTCACGATCTAACTGAATGTTTCCAGATGAATAATAATACAATTGTGAAACTATAGTTGGCTTATTGTTGTGCTTGCTACCTATTGTGCTAGTGCTGGCTATTGTGCTAGAATGCTATTCATCAACTGTCCCAGATTATTCAACTCGCCCACGCCTTCGCCAGTGAAAATCCTCTTGGGTATCTCATACTCGACTACCGGGACATTCTTCATCTCTTTGGATAGTTCGCTTTCAATAATCTAGAATTTCCATTAGTCTGTGAAACGGAAGTTGTCCATTGGGGTCTTACCGATGCATATGAATAGTCCAAGAAGTCCTCAAGGCTATACGCTTCCTTGCGGAACTCTTGGGCGATGATTTTGGCGACCGTTGCTACGTTTGGGTGATAATGCGTCGTCAGGGCGTCCAGCTCCCAGAGACAGCTGTCTATGGCACGTGTATCTAATGGGTCTGTCTCCGCATCGTCGAACGGATCATCCATCCCTTCGTTTTCGATCTCTTCTCGTGCTTCCGGATCCCTGGTCTCTCGATGGATCATGAAGGTAGTCGACGGATTCTTTCTCAGCAAGTTATACACCAGCGGGATCACGATCACGACACCTCCGGGGGGGCCATGGAGAGCCAACCGCGACAGTTTCTTCATAAAGCTGGCAAGGAGAGCGGACGGTAAGTGAGTGGATGACAGAAATGTCTCGAGAAGGCGGAAGAACCTGGATCGATGTTTCGAGTGGAGAAGGTCATCGTCGAGGAGACTGTAGAGTTTCTGGAAGAAGGAAGGGTACTCGAGGTTTCGCTCTTGGATTAGGTAGTAGACCCCCGACAGAGCAAGAAGGGATACCGAGCCTCCAGTATTGTAGGAATCAGTAAGGAAGTCGAGAAGGAGTTCTGGCTTCGAGAAACATGGCGCCACGAGTTCTGCTGTTTTTGAGAGCACCAGTTTCTGCTGAGGCTTCGATAGTCCCGTCTTGAACAAATCGAGCCACAGCTCTTGACCCTCCCGTTTCAGCTCCTGCTCAGAACCGGCCAAACGCGCTCGCTTTCCGTCCTGCGCAAATAGGAAGTTCTCCGATTCCAAAATTTGCGGAACAGGCTCGGTATCGATCAGGGTATGGAGCAGATTGGATCGTAGAAGATCTGCTTCGGTATCCCCGCGTCGCTGCTTTAACAGCTTTCTACATATTGTTAGCCGTGACCTCGGAAATGCATTATTTCAGCCGTACCTTGCCACTTTGAAGAGATGGAATGGGCTGTCCCGGTAGCCTTTGATGTAGTCTCCGACAAACACGGTCCGAGCATTCGCAAAATCCTCTCCCGATAATGACAACTTTCGTACTGTTCGAGCGAAAATTCCATCCTGCCATAATGCCTCTGGCGAAGCGTGCTGCGTCTCGACACGAGCCAGGCCAATAAGGACAGGAAGATAAGAGTTTTCATTGCCAGGCAACTGCTGGAGAAGGGCCTCCGTGAACTCTACAAGTCTCTCTCGGAGCCATTCCACAATAACAACCTCCTTCTGTGGCGTTCCTTTGCTCTTTTTGAAGTTTCCTGACTCGATCAGATGCGAGAAGACTCCGAATAGACTTGCGACTGCATGACGTTGAAGGCCTCCTTTGCCTTGTTCGCTTCGTTCAGCCGCTGCTAACAGTTCAATGAGATCATTATAGTTTTCTCGAGACTCAATAATCCCTTGGGCTAATTGATCGATGCGGTCTTGCTCCTGGAGTCGTTTGGCGGCCTTGGAATCGGATGACCCATCCCGGGTGTTGGGATCTGTTTCTCTTTTTCGTTTCATCGTTGACTTCGCCATATGGTTTTAGTAACCAGAAGAATTATCAAAGCGCACTGAAACGGGCAAAGGTTCTTTCGCAAGGCACATTCCGAAAATCTCCATGGTCGAGGAAATTTCATCTCCGGTCACGTGCACGCCAAGATCCACGTCCAAATCCTCAAGCTTCAACATCCGCAGGGCAACATCCTTCAAGCTCTCCACCGCATCGAATTCCATCGCAACCGCTGATTGAGCCTCAATTAGCTTCGTCGGTGCATCAATGGCTTCAAAACTCGCACGGAGCGCCGTTGGTACGATACCCCAATGGCCATTGCCTATCCAGAACATCCGAGACTCATTGTGAACAGGCGCCGCACGGTTGAGACCGACGATTCCGCTCCGCAGCATTCCCGCCGTCACCACCCCTCTGACTTCATCTCGATCCAACTCGAATGTGCCGGCGGAGGACCCCAAGAACAAGGCTCAATCGATCCTGAACTCGCTGCCCGGACAGAGCGTCCCAGCCAAGCTCGCGTTCCTCTCAGGCGGAACCGGTCTCTCGGTTGCCGCGATCAGCAACGAGCTCTACGTGTTCAACGAAGAAACCATCGTTGCCTTCAGCTTGCTCACGATCTTTTATGCCGTTGGAAAATATGTCGCCCCGATGGCGGGTACCTATGCCAAGGAGCAGACGAAGAAGCTAAGCGATATCCTGAACTCGGCACGCCATAATCATACCGCTGCCGTCCAGGCGCGTATTGCGAATGTCAAGGAATTGGAAGGCGTCGTTGACATTACGAAGACACTCTTCGAGGTCTCAAAGGTACAGTCCTAATGGTTTGTATATCTCAGAACGGCACTAACGGCCATAGGAAACCGCCAAACTTGAGGCTCAGGCCTACGAGCTCGAGCAGAAGACCGCCATCGCTTCCGAAGCCAAGGCCGTCCTTGACTCTTGGGTTCGATATGAGGGACAAATCAAGCAGAAGCAGCAGCGTGAGCTCGCCGAGTCGGTCATCGCCAAGGTGGAGAAGGATCTGGAGAACCCGAAAGTCTTGAAGCAGATCTTGGACCAGAGCGTTGCCGACGTGGAGCGTAAGTTGAGCCCTCGATATCTTTCGCAATCCGAACCTAACGTCCTGTAGGCATTCTCGCTGTCAAGTCATAATTGCCCGTCTGTATGATACCTCAAAAGCCATGTTGGGTGGTAGACAGAAGATAGATGTCGAATTGTTCATAGCTCCTTAAATGTACTCTATGGTCGTTTCGTATATATGACTGAAAACTCTCGATCTTTTGGTGACATTCGCCTCGCCGTTGTATACTGATCGTGTTTCGGCCTTCGTGAGGAGCCGTTGAACGTGCCAACATATGTCCAGGCCGGACACCACCTTTACAGAAATTGCAAACCAAAAACTCACACTTGACTATCCTCGAAGTCACTTGAAAAGAACTCTATTACAAGTGCTTATCGTACTACACGCAAGGCCTGCGAATCTTGTTCCATGTTTCTGAGTAGGTATTGTTCAGCGAGACCAAAGTCCTCCCCCGCCCACACTATGCAAATCATCAACAGAAAACTCGGATTAAATGTTTTGAACGTGCCAACATTACTCCAGACAAGAGCATCACAAGGAATCAGCAAGACATCTCAGTCGTGGCTAGGATCTCAAGGATCTCAAGGATCTCAATTCACTATTAACCGGCCAAGTTTCGTCCCTCGGCAGTCTCCGAATCTACCCGCGTACGATATCGGTCCGGTACGCCATTGTGGCGTCAAACAGCTGGAACCAGATTGCCGACATCGATTCCATCCAGATCAAATAAATTATCCGAGCTGAGATACGAACGGAATTCCAAGTCATGCACCGATGAGAAAAGTTGGATTTACAAATTTAAAAGAGCAAGGGAGCGTCGGACTCAGCCGAAGATGGCGGACGGCCAGCCACACCCCAAACCGGACAAGGGGAAAAGCAGAGAGGCAGTCAGTGATGGGAGCAATTCAGGGCCGAGTGAGAGTATGGCTTCGAAGGTGGTGAATTCGGCAGCGGTTTTGGCGAGGGATCTCGTTTTCTCCAACGCCGATTCGGGGTCAACGCTGCAGCAAGCAACATCGGCTGGGAAGACGTCAACATCGGGGACGAGAGGGACGACATCGACTCACGCATCAGGGCAGACAAATGGACCTTCAACGGAGTATTCAACACAGGCGGGGCCAGCGCAAGCGGCCGAGAGTTTTCGAACACCAATAGCCCAACCCGTGTTACAGAACGAGGAATTCGATCAATTCGCGTCGCTACGAGGAACCAGTCTGCTCCAGGAAACCCGCAGCTCTTCCAGATCCTCATGGTCTCAGGAGTTTCGACAGAGCCGTGCTGTCCTCCCCACCGATTTCCGCGCCGCCCACCAACTCCCCGACGACGGCGCCGAAGTGGCGCTGCTCCTCTCCGATCCCACGTTCCACGCCTACGAAGTGGACGAGGGGTTCTCGCAGCCGGAGGACCCCTCAGAAGCGACGATGAACGACCTGTTCGGCACGGCTTTCAACACCGAGCAGCAGCAGGCCGCGGCCTCGATGCGTGCGCAGCTGCCTCCTGCGCCCGTGCATGGAGTCGTGTTGCCGCACAATCCATTAAACCTCGTCCCACAGTTCGATAACCTCAATCTGGGAACTTCCTTCGACCCAGATATGCAGCTGTTCGGTCCCCAGCAAAGCAGCATGACCCAAGCCGAACCTGCCACTGACGGAGACGAGACAGCCCCCTCGGAACGGCAGCGATTCCTCACCGACTGGAGCGACGTGTTGAACGCTTACACCGACGAAGTTTGGGGCGACCTGCTCCCCGTCATCCGCGCCGCCCGCGAGCAACTCGAGGAGTTGACGGGCACGGAATCGACGGACTTCGAGAAGAAAGTGGTACCGCGGTTACGGATGATCCTCGGGCATCTGAACCAGACGGAGTTCCTCGACAAGGAGTTTCGATCGCTGGGGCAGGGACAGGAGCGCGAGGGCGCTCAGACGGGCGCGAGTGAACAGGTTCGCGGTTCACCGGTGTATAAATCTAGGGAGGTTGTGAAGCAGGAAGATGGGGAGATGGTGGTCGGGAAGGAGGAGGGTCATGGGCAAGACAGGTACAATTGGTGGCCCGGAAAATAATGTCCATACGGATCGGAATGACGGCAACAGGTCGAGCATCTTCGGAAACCGCCCGCACGTTGGATGTGGCGGTGATGGTCGACTGAGATGGTGTACAATACTAAAAATGAGTGTGATCTCAAAATGTTCAGTTATGACCCCTAGCCCATCGACGCGTCAAATGCGTTTATGTACAGGTCCGAAGATGCAACAATGGCCGGGAATCTAATATCTAGAACCAAACACGGTATCCAACAGGATGACCTCTATGGTCAACCAAACGAAGGCCAGAATCAAAGACTATAGTAATAAAGATGCCACCAACGCCAGGCTAACATATGTCCGAGAAACGTAATCAAAGCGCGAGCAACCCCCTCACTGATCCTGCTGCCACCCGCGTATCCGCTCATAAAATATCGCCGGATACGACCGAATATCCTCATCCGTCGGCGGTGCCTTATTCGGATCCCGAAACCGATCCGCCACGCGCTGGATCATCTGCGCCAGCAGGTCCTGCGAGATGCGCAGATCCGCCGCGTTCTCCGGGTGCAGGAACGGGTCCGCCTCGTCGAGCAACTCGAGCACTGTCGGCCGCTCGCTGGGGTTGCGATTGAGGCATTTCTTGAGGACGCGGCGCAGCTCGGGGGGGACGCGGACGCCGCCGATGCCCACGTCACGGTAGTCGATGGTTATGGCGGGGTTGATGATGGCCAGGACGCGATTGATGGGGTTGGGGATGTGGGCGAAGGGTGGGCGGCCGTAGGTGAGCTGGTAGAGGATGCAGCCGAGGCTCCAGACGTCGCTGGGCTTGCCGAGTTTCATGAGCTTGCCCATTCGGGCGGCGTCGTCTTTTAGACCGGCGTTGCTGTCCTGGAGGGATTCGGGGGACATGTAGTTAGGGGTGCCGACGTGGTTGTCGCGGTGCACATTCACGGTGTTCTCGATGTCAATGGCGTTGGCGATGCCGAAGTCAATGAGTTTCAGCTGGCCGTAGACGAGGAGAAAGTTGGCGGGCTTGAGATCGGAGTGGACGATGTCGTGGGCGTGCACGGAGGCGACGCATTCGAGCATTTCGTTCCAGTAGAAGCGGGTGAAGGGGATGTCGAGCTTGACTTCAGGACTGTTGTCGAGTTTCTCGGATCGAGGGGGGTCGAATTTAGTGCGGAGGATCTTGGAAAGGTCCATATCTCCGGGTTCCATCAACTTCGGAGAGTCAGTACATGTACTTTGGATCAATAAGGAAATCGAGAGCGTTAACTCACCACGTAGAGCAACTGTCTATCCTCATCCACTTGCCAATCATATAACCTCACCACCCTATCCACGCCGGCCAACTTCCTCAACAACTCAATCTCTCCCTTATAACCCACAATCGCACTCTCATCCGCCTCCTCCAACTTCACCCTTTTCAACGCAAACTGCTTCCCACTTTCCGCCTGCACTCGATACACATCCGAGCTACCCCCTCTCCCCAGCTTCCCTAGCTGACTATACGCCTTGCCATTCACCGTGAAGTGTCCCTTCTTCTTCTTCGATTTCGTCGCTGCCGGCGCCGCCGCCGCGCTCTCGATTACCGACATCTTCGGCTGCGGGGGTGGCGGCGCTGGACGACGCGGTGTGTTCGCGCTGACGGCCGCGAGAGGCGCTGGACGCTCGTCACGGTGGATGGGGATCCGTCGGTGGCTTTCCACGCCGATATGGCCCTCCTTACCCGCCGATTTCACGACCGACGACGTGATCAGATTTTCCTGATCCTGCACAGTGGTCTGGATCGGGTCGTCTTCGCTCTGGGGTGTCCGTTTGTTTCTGCGCATCGGCGCGCCCTGCATCCCGACGCGCTTGACCCGTAGACTCGGGGCCGGCGTGATGCTGTCCGTCTTCGCGGGCGTGTTTGTCGCACTTCCATCGCGGCTGATTCGCAGAACGGTGGGTTTCGAGGCTCGTTTGTGCGGCGACTCGCCGAACTGCCTCTCCAAAAGAGCGCGTGTAATAGGGTTCAGTTCGATAGGTGGAGCGGGAGCATCGTCGTCGGAACTGTCGCCCGCGCTGATGTTTTGGACGGCCGGCGCCTTCGATGGGAACCCTTGGGTTTGTCCGAGGGAGAGTGGAGAGTCGCGGCGGGGAAAGTGCCGCATTGACATGGAAGGTTGGCGCGAGAGTCGTCCATTCGCGTAGGAGGGGAGGGGTGTTGGTGATGCTGCGTCCATGACTACTTATGTTCGGTGCCAATTGGTATAGAAGAAGCCAATTATCGCTTCGGTCTGAAGATATCCAAGAATCCAGAGCAGATGTGTAAGGATCGTTCCTCTATCAAGTACCGGGATAGACGTGTGGTATCGATGCAGTCGGGCAGTGATCCAAAATGGGGTATCCAAAGTCCAGAAACGGCGGTTGCTATAAGATCTTCATGATTCGTCGCGCAAATTAATCGAATCTTTCGAATTGATAGGCGAAATGTGCAAGGTAAGGAAGTTGATGAAGGGTGGTGAAGATGGGGAAGTTCACGATGGTGGTGTAGGTGGAGGTGGTTGCACCAGCAACCAAAACAAACACACGCCAAGCTTTGGCTCACTAGCGCTTGGACTTCCACTGTTCTTACTGTTCCTTATTGTGCTATTGGTCGTTCTTAATGTAACTAGTTAGTTATTATTTCTCGCTGTATTAATGTTGAGATTGGATTGGATTGTACCGTTCCCGCTGGCCTTCGATGGTAAAATATACCTGCCCTAAATACAACTAGCCGTCCCACCGATATCCGTCCTTCTCGTGACCATATATCTCCGCCATCAATCCATCATGCTTGCGACAGCGGTCGACTGAAATTGTGCGCCGTCTTCTCTATCATCTCAGACGTGACCTCCACCTTAACCTCCTTCTGAATGACCCCCGGCCTTGTCTCCGGAATCTCACGAGGATGCTCGTACACCACTCTACTTTCCCGCAACGCCTCCTCAAACGTAATCGTATCCGTCCTCGTCGCCGAACCCACCATATCGCTCCCACTTTTCCGGCTCTCCATGCTCCCCTCCACAAATCCCGGACTATCGGGCCCCGGTGGATGGGACTTGCTGCCAGGCCGGAAGCAGTTGATCCCTCCGGGCTGGGATTTGGAGGTTTGCTGGTGGTACGGAAGGCTTGCGCTCTGGGAGCGGTGGGATCGCAGGATTGGCATCCATTCGCGTAATAGAGGCCAGATGACTGGGAGGTTGGCGACGTACACGGCGACAGATGCCTCGCGAGAGTACCACAGCATGTAGGCGGGGCTCCAGATGTTGCTGAAATTGAAGACCTTGGTCAAGATCGCCGCTGTGATCTGTCTCCTGGTGAGCGCCGCTCGAAACATATAGTCTCCTCACTCACCACGAAAATGCCCAGGCTGAAGATAAACCCAAGCACGATCTTCTTCTTCCACGGCATATGAAGCTTTACCACCATTTGGGCCGGTATGAACAACATGAGTAGGTCGCTAGAGATGTTGAAACACGCCTGGACGATCGAAAAGTTCTGCAGCGTTGCACAATGAGGACTACTCTTCATCGTTAGCCAGATTCGCGGCAATGTTTAAGGAAATCCTACTTTGGCGGCGGCACCATCCAGTAGCCCTTGAACGGACGGCAAATGGAGAAGAACGCGATTTGGCTCGCTATCCATCCGAGGAAGACAAAGATCGATACATACAGCAGCTGCTTGCGCTGCTCGGTGCCAATGAGCCTCGAGTACATGAACAGCATGCAAGCTTTCAGGGTGTATATGAGGTTCAACATCGCCTATACTAAGCATCAGTAAGGAAATATGATAGGATAACGACCTATGAACTCGTACCTGCTCAGACAGCACCACGATCTTCGAGCTGTGGATCCGATCTCGAATCTCACTCTCCGTGAAGAATGGAAGTTCTTCTGCCGGGAACAGATTACTCCCTCCGCCGGCAGCGATCAAGTTCAGCGTCACGACCAGGACGATAAACCACGCCTACAGAACCTTCGCTGTCAACTTCTGGCGCCCTAGAATAACTGCTGCAAACCTCTGGATCAACTTACCGCGGCCAGCAGCATCAGGTAGTCATCCCCTTTCAGACTACGCAGTCCGACCCGCGATACACGCGCATACCTAACCATTCGCAAGTCAATAACCACAACCCCATATCCCGACCAGCAGGCGCGAGATGACGAGGTAATAACCTACACTCGAAGCCAGATGAGAAGCATCCCGATCGCGAACATCGTCCAAGAATTAATCGCCAGATCCCTCTGGAAGCCCGCGTCCCACTCCGACGCGCTCGAGTGATTCCGGTGCGCCTCATGCGTCACTACGAGCGTCGCATTCTGCGATGCTGCGGGGATGGGGTTCGCCATCCTCGTCGGTCATTCGGGGTGGCGATGCGCATATGTGGGAGAGGTGGTTGGGTCCACTGCCCGTTGGGGTCGGGGAGAAGTTATGAGGAATACTGAAATGATATATTGATAAATGATAGCAGATGGATAGAGAGAAGAACTCATTGGATAGGGTATGAAGAGGGCGTGGGAACGGAAGATGGGCCTGACAATCCATTCTTCACAGAATAAGACTCAAACGAGTGCAGTGAACCACGTGCAGCACTGGACGCTTCGACTTCCGCAGAATCGACTCACATCGTGGGTGCGATGCACGTGTGATGACAGCCATATCAGAAGACGTGACCCGTTTGTATCGCTCTGTGGAGTGGAAAGGGGATGACGAAAGGGGAAACCTGGGGTACCCGATGTGACAGCGGGATTGTGTCTCCTTCGGCTTCATCTCACGGGATGAATAGGCGATGAACTACACCGCTCTGTGTAACTGGAATCAGGCACCGTACTCATGAAAGCCGTCTTTTTGAAACGCTTGTTGACAGTGAATTGGTAATAGACCTATTGTAACGTCGGTGAAGCACTAGACTCATTGCAACCCACCGATCAGTTCTGCAAAATGGATAATACAGTCTTGGTATATGCATGCGCGACATCGATCCACAAGAACAACAGCAACCAAAATGGACCTTCTTTCTCGCTGGTAGCAAACATTGCTACGATCAATCGAACCCCCAAGAACGCTCAGAACATGAAACGGACAGGATATCTATGGTGACAGGTGATGGGCGAACCCGAGAGCACGAGCGCGTCGTGGCGGATGCGCCGAACGGGACGCGCCCAATTACAAGGAAATAAAAAAAGGTACCCGGGAACGGTACGACGCGGTGATGCGCTTTCCGCGGTGCGCGAACCGAACGGGCCGTTGTGCGTGCACATCGACACCGGGAAGCCAAACCACGAAAAACGTCCGCTGAATGCACTAGGAACCGCGCGCGCGTCAAGGTGACCAGCGCAAATTGGCGTTCATGATAGCGATATGCGACGACGAGAGTTCACCACGCCCAACTCCCCCGCCTTACCCCCACCCCAAACCCCCCATCCCTCACCTGCACCGGCTCGCAGCTCCCCGGATTCTGCCTCGCCCACTCCCGCACATACAACCTTAGCGCGCGCCACCGAATACACGCCTCCCTCGTGATCGGCACGCCATCGGCGCAGAAGTCCTCGCCGAGGCGGAAGTACCCCTTCGATGAGGCGAGATGGTCGTCCTGGCGCAGCTCGGCGATGGGGATGTGGGTGATCTTGCTGAGCTCAGGGTCGAAGGCGCGGGCGACGGCCGGGTAGCCGAGGGAGAGGTAGTTGTAGACTTGGGTGACGAACTCGGGGTGGAATTCGGCGTCGATGAGTGCAGCGCGGGAGAGTTTTTCGTCGAGGCTGGTAGGGCCGGGATAGGAGGAGGGGGGGGAGGGGGGGAGTTGGTGGTGGTTTGAGAGCGGGTGGTCGGCGTGTATGAGCTCGTCTTCGTCGATGACTTTCGGAGTGATCATGCCGGTGGGTCCGCGAGGGACGGTGAGTGCGTCTTTGCTAGTACAGGAGCCGCCCCACAGGCCAGAGGTAGAAGGGCTTTTGGGGTTGTTCGACGGGGATTTCCGCCCGGTCCATATAGAGGATGATTCACGGCTACTGGAGATGAGGTTCGCCTCGGATTTATTGCGCCAAAGACCTTCGCGGTCGGGCTCTTTGGCTTGCTCTGACAGGTAGCACATCGACTGGCGGATGACATAGGAGCTTTGGGTCACGTCGAAGCGAGCTTGGTTGGGAGAAGGGCAGCGGGGGAAGACGATGTCTCCGCCGAGCATGGGCGGCCGTGCCTTGTTGCGCATTTGCTCCAGATCCGTATCGCGCTGCATGCCGCCGTCAGAGAGACCGGACATAGGGTGTCGCCAAGAATCGTTGTTCGAGGAGTCACCACTCGCTTTCTGTCGTCGTTCCGCATGTCGCTTGCGATCTCGCCAGGACGAACGCTTCCGAAACCCGCGGATTTGCCAGTTCGCTTCCGATGATTCTCTCCGATATTTGTAACGTTTCGTTGAGTCGTGAGTCGGGTGCCGGCTGGGATACGCCGTGTCAAGGTCTCTGTTGATGAAGTGTGCTACGGGTTCGTGGCGATCATCATTGGGGAATGCGGCCATGGCCTGTTCCCGTAGCTGTCGTTCGGCGGTCTTCGCTGCTACGCGGAGGAAATAGGCAGATGTGGTTTCGTCGGCGCTCTCTCGTATCCGCGTTGCATGCTTGTATGAGTTTCGTGAGGAGGCGGGCGTTGGGGGTGTGTTGGATAGCGAGCCGCGTCGTGAGATGGACTCTTCGGACTCTGAGGATTCTATCGTGTCGAGATGAGGAACTTGGTAGGAATGTGATCGAGCGCTTCCAACGGAACTTTGGCGAGACCGAGACAAAAGTGGTGATCCTATTCGTCGTGCTTCCTGTAGCTCGGCTTGTGATATTCCCAAAGGGCTAGGAGTGCGGGATGCAAGCTCTGAACGGCGTAGAACAAGATGGCTGAAACAGTCTCGATCTGTGTCGTCTATGTCTCCTGAGACATGTCTGGATGGAGAGGTTTTGCCGACACGACGTGACCGTACAGCTGTCTCAAGCAGTTGCGGTGCGAAGTTCCTTCTGGGACGTGGATTGGCTATGCTTCCGGCCTCTGTTTGCTGATTCGTCGTAGTGCTTGACTCTGAGCCTTCCTTTAGATCGGTCTTTGTCTCCACATCTGTGTCACGGTCCTTTGCAGCTCTGCGGTGGACAACAGTCGTCTCGATGGGTACAGGAGCGTACCGTCTTGGTATCTTCACCACAGCGGGCTCAGCAGAATCCTGCTTGCCTTCCTGCGTCTCGCCCGTCTCGTTCTCTCGTTCCCCTTTGCGTGTCGACCTCGTCGTTTCTATGGGCTCGACTTTGAAGCGTCGAGGGGGGGCCGTGGACGCCATCGTTTTATACGAGCCTGATGGCCAGTCCACCAGCAGCAGTTGCTCATGCGCCGACCCCAGGCTGGAGATTCATGCAACCCCCGCGATTTCGTCAGCCCATACGCCACACGGATGGTCCCGATATTAAGCACGAAATCTGTCGTACGGTTGCTCTTCGCATGCAACGATGCTCTGGGGCATACATCCAAGGCAGGGGTGGACGCCCAGTACGGGAGATATCGGAGGCAAGGGTCGAGGTAACTCTGGTGCAGATGTATCGGTCGCAATATCGAATGGGCGATTAGGGAACGGAGCGTGAGGATGAATTGGGATAACGTGTCGAGGATGGTACGGCGGCCCGCATACAGGGCTCGCGGGTATATCCAACTGAAGTTCGCAGGTTAGATCGAGTAGGTAGGGCATACTAATAGTGACGACAGAGGATCACATGTGGAGTCTCCGCAGTAGGGTGGAGAAGAACAACGCATTTCCACCACCTAGCCTTGGGACCGGACATGTTCTAGGGTGTTTGAAGGCTGACAATGCGCGGGATAGCATTGGTGGTGCAAACTCGAAATAATGCTCTCACCTGCAGCGATGTTTAATGCTGAGTATTCGGGTTCGGTCATCCTCAACCCGGGTCTTTTTCGAGCAACGTCAGGATCTGTGGCTCCTTCGTATGGGCTCATTGCAGGTGTCCGATGCGATATTCGAAAAGGAGGTCCGAGGCTTTTAGATGCTATTAAGGGTGCTATTAATGTCGGGGTCAGAGATGATATTAATGCAACCGTCCATGTATTGGATCACATACCTACTCAGATTCCGGACTTCTCCAGCCGATCTACTCTCCTTGAGAAGTAACCAGTGATTTGGTCAGATTCCGGTGGTGAACGGGACCAATAGATAGCTGATAGCTACCTTGCCACCAATGGAGCGTCTCCCAGACTCCCACCGTTCGTCCAAGTGGGAAACGACAATGAAAGCAATGAATAGCACGGTGAACCAACTCAAGGGAAATACTGGAGAGATGGAGGTGGATGACTTCTGAGTTCTGTTGAGAGACTTGAGAGGTCCATGTTTCCCAATGGTGGTCTCAGCACTTAGAGTGAGCAGAGTAGTTGTTCCCGTCCTGTTCCCCTTACTGGCCCCACAACGTGGCAGCCACCAGTCGTTGGCGAGAGGCTGATCTCTCAACCATCTCGATTCTCCAATTCTTCCTGGTTCAATTGTGTTCCAGCCTTAAGATGAATACTGTATTATTCATGCTGACTTTTCAATCCTAGTGTTCTAGACTCGCAAGGTATTGCGTCCTTCGGCCAAGGAACATGTGGATCGTCAAACTTCAGCCTTACGCATTCAGATCTAGTCTCAAGGTGCCTTGTTTTGGCACTTCGGATACACCGACGCTCTCCACAGCGCATCCCCCCCCCCCATCCCCCCCATTTGTGGCAAAGGGACCGTTTTTTAAATGGATGCTCATATATCCGTATACCAAGCCAGTATAAGTCATATCCTCAGTGTATTTTCTTCAAGTCAAAGTCCAGATCTGGTCTGGGTCCAGTCGTATTTTACGAAAGAGCCCGAGACGATATCACCACAGAACACGATGCTTTGACGGATATAAAAACAAGAAGATATTGTAGAGGGTCCCGTAGACTATCAGGGACCATATATGGCTAAAAGTTGTTAAAGAGAAGAATAGCAAGTCACTGGCCCCGGTGTTCGGTTCAAAAACTATGGAAATATACGCCATGACTCCCTAGAATCCCCGTGTCCATCCCATGGGTATCGCGTTACATAAGACATCCGGAAAATCCTGCGAGACAATGGAAAATCAGCAAATCCAATCGAGCTATGCATGCTCTCGCAGCCAAGCGACGGGTCCATATCCCGTCGCGCTCCACTCGCCAGAGCTGGTAGTATGAAATCCTTCCGAACGCCATCTCGGTCGTAAAGCCGAAAGCTGGAATCCGCCCATATCCCCAACCAGGACAACGAAACTCCAGCATGCCGCTCGCACATCTCAATCATCTACCGTCTAGCCATACCGTAACTCGCTCCAGATCCCCTGATCCGCCAGCGGACACAACGCCAACCGAGAACAAGGAACCAAAACCAGCGGCTCCTTCGTAAAAAAATACCCCGTCTCCCGCACCCGATGCCAGCCGTCACAATGCAGATTATGCAGCCCCACACCCCGCAGATCGTCCTCCATGTCGCACGGCGGCAACACCGCCGAGCACGTAGTGCTGCTATGGTGCGCAGCGGACGCGTATCCCCGCCCGCTCGATGCGGCGCTCGCCCCCGATGTCCCGTATGCGGGGGTGTTGGGTCGTGCGAAACCGCCGCGATGGTCGATCGGGTAGACGACGGGGCCGGAGGGGACGGGTGACTGGTGGAGATGTGGTGGATGGCGGGCGTGGATCTGCTGGGTGACTTGCTGGAGGGCCTCGATGGGGTTGGGGGTGCTTTCGGAGGTGGGGTTCCATTCGGCGTTGCCAGGGAGGGAGGAGAGGGTGAGGGAGGAAGGGGAGGAGTGGGAGTAGTGGTAGGGGAGGTCGAGGTGGGCACCGACTGCGTGGATGACGGTGTGAGCGAGATCGTAGCCGGCTTCCTCGTTGGCGTGGGGACGCTCGGTATGGCTAGAGGGGATTGCAGGACTATTGAATGCGTCTCGAGACGATAAATAGGTACAAGAGTGATCGTATTGCTCCATGGTCAGACCGGCGCCTGCTTCTGAGCTCTCGACCGTGTTGTTGAGTTGTGGAGATCGATTCGCCGATCGTGGCGGCTCCTGGGGAGCCCCGTACTCTTTCCCCATATGCTTCTCATAAGAGGCGTGCGGATTCGGCGACATATTGAGAGGACAGTCTTAAGTTCCCCTGAGGAGCGAATGTGTCCTGAAGTAGGATGGCAAACTATCCTACAGAATAAAGGGAGACGCCTCAAGACAGCACAAGCCTCAAACAAAATGGCAATACAATTGAATGGAAACACACGAGGTAAAGACCAAAGCCATCTAGATATCCTAAGCTAACTAATACAAGGGAGATTGGATTGAATTGCAAAAATGTCGAGAAGAAGATGAAAGAACCGGAAAAGGACTGGAAACGATTTTGGAAGACTCGACAGAAATGAAGATATGGCATGGCTTTTATCTTCATCCCAATATATGACACTCAGCGAGCTCGGTGGAGGATGTGTATTATGACATATTGGTAAACCAACATGACCCAAATCATCCTCATGATCACTCGCCCAGGCCGACGCCTACTTGTGCCCGACTGATTGTAAAGGCTTTCTCCCCCAACTCCAAATACTCTTTACCGGATGTCTACACTCATGCATTGTCCTATGAACGATATCGAAGTCAGCGCTTCACCGATGTCACTGGACCTGATGCTCCGCCTTCATCGTAGGGCACACAAGGTACCACAGTCTGGCAGTGCATGATAAGCGCAGCCCTGTGAGACGAGATGCACAACATGCTGATGAGCAGGACGGCGAGAACGCTGGGTTTGTCGGTGAAAATCGCCGCGGACAGCCGTCTCACAAGCACATTGAGCCGATGGAGGTGAGTGACTACGTGATTGAACCGAGGAATTCTAGCTTTGCTGTGTGAGGATGGGAGGAACCAAATACGGCACCACCACGCTGAGAGCCGATACAAACCGCAAAGCCGCCTGCGAGCTTATCGTCAAGTATAAGTATTACGTGAATTATCAGATATTGATGCCGTATATGAGAAGGACGTCAGATAGTAACCGACGCCTAAGGTAACACAAATCATCCTATCGTGTCACCGACCTGTATCCCGTAGAAACATGGTTGGATGTTTATCCCACAACTGACAAGATGGAGCGGTTCACCGGTCTGGTGCGATATCCGGCGCCGCGGCGCATCGGCCTCCCGACTTCGGGGCCTTCGGGCTGGCCCGTCTTCCCCGCCTTGGGTCCTATGGTACCAGACCGAACCAAGTAAGGAATACCAACATCATGACTGCACTGCTAAACCTTGAGACAAATCGAACCCCCTCGCAACAACGAAGCGGAATAATCACCAATCGACCCTGTGATTCACGCCCCAGAAACAGCTGACCGTTCTAATCGGTTTCCTGATATGGTGCGAGCACACGACACATGACCTTGTGTTTGACAGTATCCGACATCGCACGCACAAGGCGCAGAAACCACAGGGTTCTGTCTACCTGGACTCCTCACCGGGAACGATGGCTGACGGGCCGAGATTAATTCCAATGGAGCACTGACAGGAAGCCATCTGGATTTGATCGACAGCTGGGGATCTGAGACGGGATTTCGCAGAATGTGAGAAATGCATGCAAAAGGCATGTCATCAGTATAGTACCTTAAATGCAACTCTGGATGTTCAACACTGACCAGCCTAGTTAGTGTACACCGACCTGGTCCATGTAGAACGTTAAATTTACTCTCATCCGGTTAACAGCTCATCAACGATGCTCAGTATGCGTCCTGGAGCCACAGTTCCACGATACCTGCGCTTCTAGCGTTCGCCGCCTCGTAAGCGACTCGGAGCCTGGCACATATATGAGCTAGCACTTTGACCTGCTCGGCCCCGAACTGTCTTTAGCAAGAGAAATAGCACCGGCCTTAGAGGTCTCGACAACTGACGTGTACCTACCTGTAACGATATATGGAAATAAAAACCTGCCTTGAAACTCCCAGTGAGAAGCAGTGTATCCCACAAACGGCTCACCATGAGTCACGAACCTGGATCGAACCCGGTCTGGGGAAAAGCATCCGCTACCCCAGACAAATCTTTGAGCGACGTTCTGCACGAAATGATTCGGTGAGTTTATGTAGGATGGCCTGTGAACACCCATCTCCGCCCCGGACTCTCTCGGGGGTGAAGCATCAAAGAGGACCTCGGTGACCTGACTGGATTCGCCCAGTCGGGTGAATTGCAATTGGAATTTATATACCCAGTTTACAAAACTCATATCAGTGGAAATAATCTGGGTACATGGTGTTGTGTTTATAACCACTCATTTCACAGTCCACCGGTCAAAAGTACAAAAGTAGAAAAGTACCGGTAGTACTTCGGAAAAGTCCAGGGGGTTACCCAGGGTCTCGAGACTTATAGTTTTGCTCTTTTTCTGGACATTACCATACCTCATCTCGTTCTCTTTTGCTCTTCGGTACTCTTTTGACGCAATTCAAGCGGAGGTAGGCCTGGAAAGGTGTCACAAAGACTATTCAGGGCCTCGCGTGGTCGCGGGTTCGAGTCTGAGCATGCCTATTCACACTTCACCACGGCACCGTCCAGTTACACAGGTCTCCTCCTATTTTCGGCATCGAAGTCTTTGTTCCGAACACGTTGTATTCGGATATGACGCCATCGACGCCGGACACTAGATGCGTTGTAGATGCTACCGGTAAACGTCTTGGCCAGCCGGCCCTCGCGCCGGATTGTAGTAAACAGGGGGATCGGACATTCGCTGGCCCGGTAGTCAACAGGACGAGATCCAACCCAGCGTAAATATCATACAAAATTTCGTCTAAGCAGCTCGTTGCCCCGATCAAATAAAATCAAACGCCGAGATATGCATCTATTTGTTCCTCCATAGGAACGTGTCTAACGAATCCCAGTGGTCCGAGTCCACGTAGCTGCACACTAGTTAGCAACGCCGTAGATCTCGCAGGGAGAGTCTGGGGAAATACGCACATATACTGCATCGAGCTTCGCAAACTCGACTGCACCGTCTCCGGATGCCACCGGAAAACATACATCACAAACGCCCAACTCAAACTCGCAAACGCCGGCCACGCATTCTCCTTCACCCACTTCCTCTTCCCCTCATCCTTCACCAACCCCCACCCGCCCCGCCCCCCAGTCGCCAGCGTCTTCGGCCCGCCCGCCGGCTTGATCAGGAGCTTCGCGCTCGCCAGCATGACGCGGGCGAACACGTAGATGACGATCTGCTGGGAGACAGAGGACTGGTCGCCGCGACCGAAGACGGTGTAGCCGCCGATGAGGCCGGCCATGAAGGTGTCGAAGCGGCCTTCTTGGCCGCGGACGGAGCGGAAGAGGATCATGCAGAGTTTCCAGACAAGGGCGAAGAGGCCAAGATTGCGGGCGTGTTGGCGGGTGGCTTTGAGGACGAGGAGGAGGCGGTGACGGAGGCTGTCGGGGGTTAGCTTGGATGTTCTTTGGGATCCGGAGGGTTGCTGGGAGGTGTTGGGGATGGGGTGGACTTACGAGCCCTGTCGGAAGAGTAACATGATACTATTCGGGAAATTTGGTCAGCGCATGTCCTATCTATGCTCCTTCTATCCATACTGCGCAGTACTCACACTAAAGCATGCGGAAACCGCACTTTTGTTCCGTATATCACTCCGTTCCGGACTGCTTTCACTAGCGATAGGACATCATGATAAGCCGGATCCATCACGATCTTCGTCGCGACCGCCTGTAATATCGCCATCAGCACCATCCACGGCCATATTTCCCTTCTCTCGTTTCCATGTACATACCTCTAACCTCTTAACAGCCTCCATCGTCACGAACGCCCTTCTCGTTGACACCTCTTCGCGCAAACGATACCGTCTCGAGTGGACCGAGGAATGACGTCTGCGGCACCGCTACCGCTGGGCAACACCGAGATATATCTACCGCCAGGAAGGAGCTCGTCGGATCGCACACGTTGCACCGGACTGCATGGAAATAAACCGGCTGGAATAGGATCAACAGTCGTTTCGAAAATTGTATATGGGTTGCAAGGTCATAGGGAAAGGTTTTGGAGCGGCGAATCTAATCGACGGTCAAATCCTGGATCTTCGGCAACTAGAATCTGGGGTTGTCACGGTCGGTGGTGAGGCGCCGAATGGTCCCGAGGCTGTTTGTCACATGCGAGGTGAGGGATGGGCGAACGGAGGGCGGGGTTTCGAATTAGGCAATGTGTTTATCATCCTGTGCTTCAGCTCATCTGGACTTCGGATTCGATAATAATTTCCATGGTAGATTTAGGGGATTGTTCCACATGTGATTGTATATTTCAGCCACTATTCATCGTGGTTACCGGTATTGTTTGACGACATTGTGCAAGATCTTATCTCTATTATTGTGCCGCCACACCGTAGTGCAGTATCCCTAAAACGCCCGATATCAACGTCCATGTTGGACTCCCAAGAAATCCCCTCATGCATCCAAAACCTCATCACTGATATGTCCATGCAAATCCTCGCCAACCGTCTAGAACTCTATTATGTCGGCTTTTGAAGGAAAGCGCCGCGTCAATGCATCATGGATATAGAAAATAATCGCCGACCCGGGAGCCGACCGCATCACCGTCAGCCCGCACCCTCGATACAACCCCTTCAACCCCTCCGCTTTCCAGAGCGCCTTCCCCACCGATGAGAAGGTCCTCCGCTGCCCCGGTAGCAGCGCGGTGAGATCCCCCGTCTGCATGCAGGACTTGATCGTGTCCGCTGGGTAGAAGATGAAATTGTAGCTCATCCCCGCCGCCGCGCCGGCCATCAGCTGCTGGTGGACCGGCAGCGCAGATCTCGGATCGGTGTTCCCGTTGTATTTCCGGAACCACATCGACACGCCTTCTTGGGCGCCGAACCACGCGGCCGAACCGCCGGTTTCTCGTAGTAGGGTACCTAGTTGGCCGTTCCAGAAGCCGAAGACGCCTTGGGATCGGTAGACGGTGGAGATGGTGGTCAAGACTCCGGGGAGGCGGGTGGTCTTGGAGCTTTTGTCGCTGGGCATTTGCATTCGGCATTTTACCAGCTCGATCGGTGTGAGGAGTAAGGAGGTGAAGGCGCCGGATATGGCACCGCATGTTGCTTTCGTCGAGAGGGTGAGCTCGTCTTTCGTGGTGTTGTGGATGTAGGATGCGAAGAAGGTTTGTGCGAGATCGTACTGTGAACAATGAGTTAGCTGAGTAGAACACGCCTGTAATATCCGGGATTGCATACACTGAAGAACAAGCTGCTGTTTTCCACAGCTGCCCCAACCATCGGAGCAGTCAACCCCCGATACAGACTGAGAAACCCATCTCGCCGAATTGACTGCTGAAAGCAATCCAACGGGCCTTTGTACTGTGGAGGCAGCGTATCCGGCTGTGCTTGCAATCGAACTTTCACCGTATCAAAAGGATATTCGAAGAGCTTCGCACACATCCCCGCTATCGATCCAAAGACGATCTCCTTCGTAGCCTTCTCGCTTCTCCCCGTCCAAGCCTTGTGTGTCATCGCATCGGTTGCCAGGGTGGGTTGGCCATGATGGGCACCCTCAGTCGAGACCTTGGTCCCGGAGTAACTCATCAACGTAGGTAATACACTCCAGAGACTGGAGGAGGATATCGTGTATGTCAGGAAGAAAATTGGCTCATCGTTAAACAGGTCGAAGGGGATGGGGAGAGGGGGGGGAGTGGACGGTCGAGGGGGAGATTCGGAGGATTCACCGCTCCTTATCAGATCAAAAATCCGAGGGGCAGAGAATCTTTCCTGTTATCACTACGGAGCCGGCGGCGGATCTAGCCAAGCGAACGTTTCGTGCATGTGGGAGTGGATCCAAAACACGCGTGTTGTGGCGGTTTGATTTGCAGACGAGAATAAGACCGACGACGGGGGCGTGGCAGGACGGAGGGGTGCAGAAATTAGCTGGAAAAATTGGGTGGGTTGGGCAATTGGAAGAGGAACCCCATGACGGAAGCGGGCATATTCGCGTTGATATTGCAAGGGTAAGATCAGATTATTCGGAGCATATCCCTTCCGACTCGCTCCAGACCTGCGAGATCGGAATCTTGGTAGTGTTTCCATCGAATAACCAAACAAAGAGATCAAGCTGGCTTTTAAGACAGACATAATCCATAGCTCAATTCCTACGACGACATCGGACGCGCTATTTTTGACGTGAATCACTAAGCCCGCATTGCATTAATCACGCATGCACGATGGCGGAAGAGGAGGACGACTACATGACCATGTTGGTTGAAGATCCGACGGTCAAGCCCAAGGAGACCTCGATCCAGCGACGCGCCAGGAAGCAAAAAGAGGTATGTCAACCTGCGTGCATAATCAGCTACCCCCGCTCACCAGCTAAAGGGAACCTAGTCCGAGCAAAAAGGCCGCACGAAATCCAAGAAAGAACTCGAGGCTGAAGCCGAAGCCGCCCGCGATGCAGCGCTCAACACCGCCCTCGACCCCTCCAACAAAGGCTTCCAGATGATGGCGAAGCTCGGCTTCAAGCCCGGGACAGCGTTGGGGAAGGCCAGCGATGCGAGGACAGAGCCGATTCAAGTGGCGTTAAAGGAGGACCGAGGCGGGATCGGGCATCTGAATGCGAGGAAGCGAAAGTTTCGTACGGAGGCGGGAGAGGAGAATCTGGCGAAGCTGGCGAAGATGGATCCGGAGGCGTATCGGGAGCGGATCAGACTGGAGCGGGAGCAGAAGCGGTTCGAGGGCCAGCTGCATGCGGCGCAAAAGGTCGCGGAGCAGTTTGCGGAGTCGGAAGAGGAAGCAGAGAGAGCAACGGGGGCTACGAACGCTGAGTCAAAGCCTTTAACGTCGATCAACGTTCTTTGGCGCGGGCTCGTCCGCGACAGGTTAGAGAAGGAGCGCGAAAAGCAGTTGAGGTTGGAGATGCAGGCGAGAACGCTTGACGATCCGGAACACGACTCGGATGAGGAGGATTTGGGTCCTGGCAAGGGTCCCTCGGAGGAGGCTATAACATTCCAGGAGCTAGATGAGGAGGACCCAGAATTGAATGATTTCGAAGCCATGACGGTGGATGAGCAGTTGGAGAAGGTGGTGGAGCATTTGAGAAAAGAGAGGCAGTATTGCTTCTACTGTAAATATCAATATCCGGACCCCGAGATGGATGGGTGTCCAGGACTGACTGAGGAGGACCACGACTGAGAATAAAATCCACTTCAAGTCATCTTAATACGTAACCACAGGCAATGTACAAGAGAAATATCCCGTTTGATAATTGAATCGGAAATCGTCCTTGCCCTCACATGAAATCAATGTATCTGGCGTAGACAACCATCCTTGCCTTCTGATTGGTTCACCGTCACCGATATCTCGACGTCGAACTTTCTCTCCCTTGACCTCCTTTTCAGACAGATACCCTTTGTCAGTCATCGAACGCGTTTCTACGCGTCATATCATCCATGGAGCACGAGAAAGTCTACCTCTTCCAAGGAGAGCACGCAGCAGACGTGTCCGACGACGATGATGATGGTCTCTTGCTCGGAGACTCCATCCCGCTTCGCGAGCAAGCCTTCCAGGAATGCTGGCAGAAGTATCAAAGATGCATTGACGTCGGTAACAGCGTTCGGTCTTTTTTTATCTGCATACTAACGTTGTTCAGACCATCTTGGAGAACAAGAATCAATCCGTCTTAGACGACGTCATATCCTTCGTCTCCTCATCCCTGGAAGAATCAGCGACGGACCAAATTCCCGCCGCGTTCGTGGTAGCAGGAGCGGGTGTCTCTTCCCAGAAACAGTTCTTTAAGAGTTTGTCGGATCAGCTATCTCACCCAAAGAGCTATCATCTCGTCTCCGTGTCCGCCGGCAGTAGCCCGAACCTCAAGGCGTTCTTGAAACGGATTATCACCGACGTCACCTCCAGTGCGGACGATTATGCCAATGGGGACGAGGTTGAGGTCTTCTCCGGACGAGATGTTTCCCTTTTAAACTATGATTTGCGGATCATGCATGATTGGGCGAAGCGGAATGAGAAAGAATGCATCCTGGTGGCGTTTGAGGACAGCGAGGCGTTCGATTCTTCGCTATTATCCGATATCATTGATCTCTTCAGGTATATTATATTGTGGGAGCACTTAAGTCAAAACTTACGCAATGTAGCTCGTGGTCTGATAGACAATCCTTCGCAATCCTCTTCGGCATCGCGACGACTGCCGAGAGCTTCTGTGACAAACTCCCTTTCTCCGCAACGCAGGCTCTAGACGCTCGAGTGTTCGAGCTCATCAAGCCTCAAGCCCTAATCGAAGAGTTTGTTGGAGCTATCATTGATCGAGATGATATTTTACCAAAGCTAGGGCCGGGAGTGTTGGGAACGTTAGTTAGCTGGCAAGCACAGCATACCTTCAGCATCCAGATTATCTTCGATGCGTTCAGGGTAAGATCAGACCCTGGCTTTGTGGATGAGAACTAACAATAAGGAAATAGTTCTCCTGCTTGTCGCACTTCATGGCAAACCCCTTGAGCGCCCTGTGTAGAGCAGATCTAACCCCCTCCGACCTCTCGAAGGATCATTTCGATGCGTTGCGCAATGTTTCCTCTTTTCGAAGGTATGTGGCTAAGCCCTATCTAGCTGAAGAAATTCTAACGATCTAGGCTTGTCGAAGCCTTGCTAGAACAACGAGAAGTCTTGCCCGCGAAGGCCCTCCTCAAATCAAATACGACGTTGTTCGAGCACGCTCGTGAAGGGGTGAAGGAAAGTTGCTATGCGCTATCTCAAATTGGTCTTGCGACGAAAGCCATATTCTCCCTTCAAACTTGTCTCAACAAGTCTCACCATCGAACTCTATCATCTTTGTACATCGATGCTCTGGGCAGCGACTTCGCCAGTTCACCCTTCGTGAGGGAACTACTGTTGACCATCAAGAAGTTGTCATCAAGCGCTGCAATGCCAGTCTTGGAGAGCGTCTCTGTGATAATCGCGCAGATGGAGGACGAAGGCCTCCAAACTGCGCACGAATCCCTTCTCACGTTCGTCACGGATGCCAGCGGATCTTCCAAGCCGCTGCGGAGCGAGTTTAGCATTACCGGTGAGACACTCAGGATCTCCGTCGTTTCACGACGAGCGGGTATACATTCGCAAAAGTCGACGTTGTCGGATGAAGAGTCGAATTATTCCAAACTTCTGCTGGCTTTCCACAACGCCGTGCACCAGTACCTTGAAAGTGTTTTCGTTGACCCCAAATTACTCTCCTTTGCGGAGGTTATCATGTTCGACTATCGTGCCATGCACCGGGCAGCTTTCATGCCTCGAACAAGGCAGGTCATCGATCGAGCGCTGGCGTCGCCGTATGACTATCTGAATTGCGAGTGTTGTCAAGATACGCAGGTAGGTACCTTTGGGTCTATTGTATCGACAATGGTTAACCCCCTACAGACAGCATTGAGTTCAACTCAACCTGACACCTCGATCTTGTATCGACTGTGCCTCGAGTCAGGGCAACTAATTAACATGGCAGATTTACTCTCTGCATTTGAGAACGTCAAGGGCGACAATGAAGGAGATGACAAAGATACAAGGTATGTCCAGGACTGCCTCACCACCTACACGGTGTTGCTAACGGACTCGAAGCGCGTCATTTCAACAGGCCCTAGCAGAGCTCCTGTACCTGGGCATTGTCAAAGGCACACGTAAACGAGTGGACCACATCGCACGGGGAGTTTGGAACGGGCTTTGAGCACGCAGCATCGTGCCAATGTCCTAGTCGAACAGATCTTTCTTCCCAAGCCGGCTCACTCCACCTTCGGCACCTGTCTCGGCGTCAGATCACATAGCTCCCCGCAATTCCCACACGTCCTCGCCTCCGTATCCTGCGCAAAATCATTAATTGCATCCTTCAACTGCGTCCCTAGATCCACGCAATGGAACGCTTTCTCATGCACCCGCTCCCCGCAGCCCTGACAATACCAGCGCAGCCGGTCGATCGATTCCGCGGGCCGCTTCTGCTCGATCACAATCCCCACCGTGTCGGCGAAGCGGACAGGATTGTGCGGCACGTGGGGCGGCAGCAGGAACATGTCGCCTTCGCGGATGGGGATGTCGCGGAACTGGCCGTCGTCAACGGTGCGGAGGAGCATGTCGCCCTTGTACTGGTAGAACCATTCCGGGGTTTCGTTGACGTGGTAGTCGGAACGAGCGTTGGGCCCTCCGATAATCTGAGGGCGAGATAGGGTTAACGCCTCCGCTCGGGAATGGGCCGGGTGGGATCGACCTACCATGACGGTGATGTGCTCGTCATATACGCAATAGTTATTTACAGGGGGTTTCAGCAGGTTCGAGTTTTCTTTCAACCTGTGCGTTGTTAGGAGTCTCATCGCATAACAAGAAAGAGGTTCGGCCACCATTTCGGGATGTTCATTGGGGGCGCTAACGATGCTCGTGGCTCACTGGAGGCGAACCATCTTCGTGATAGGTTCGAGCACACTATAGCTGGGCTCGACGGCTTCCTGACCCTCGATGATAATAGTAGAGCAGCCCTTTGCATTCTTCGGTTCAAATGTTATCAAATATAAGCCGACCAAATTCTCATTAAACTTTAGATGATGGTATCAAGTGTGAGTCGATGGGCCTGAACAGAGTAGCTCCAGCTATGTCCACTTGGTCGTCGCGACAGCAGGGCTGAGATCAACAGGGGTTTGGCTTGGCAAACACCTTCAAATATCATCCAACGCGCCACTTCAATAAAATAATTAACTTAGCTAAGTTCGTTATTAGTTACTGTTTGTCGGAAATCCGCGGCTATTACTTAGTCACCGCACCTTGTAGATTACATAAGATTACATAAGTCTGGGTATATATACCCGTCACGGTAAACTATGTACTTCTGTCGCACGTGACGTGCTAAGTGGTTGGAAGGCAAAATAGTTTGATGAGCAAGCAGCAGAGTTGTATTGTTTTAAGTTCTAGGTATCTGAAAATTGCGTTCAAGTTGCGTGTTCTTATGTCAATGCCTGGTCCCCTGACCCTCCAGATATATGAGATTCGTGGCAAGTTTATGAATGCAGTTTGTAGCCTCGAGTCCCTTAGATGAAACCTTGGTCTGCGACAACTTCTGACCGAATACAAGCATCTCACTACCTCTGACAGGTTACCAATTGTTTCCGTGATTGATTGACACGCCAAAACGATCAACACAAGACAACAGCTTCGAAGGAAGATAGGAGACGCTTTCAACAGTATCACCGGAATATTTGGAGGGGGGCCTTAGGACCAAAGAAGAACCAAGGGATGGACAGTTGACAGCGATGTCCTAGACGCAGTGCTTGACTTTCCGGAAGCATCTAAGAGATTCACATCAAGGGCTCCAAAACGGCCTCAAATCAGGGGTCGCAGACAAGGTGATCACAGTAGGCCTTAACGAGGCAAAAACTTCATGTATGAAGCGGTACAGTGTAAATGTAAATTAGCTTAGAAAGGGTAGACCTCAGTGGTGGTAGCCTGCGTATCCCACGTGAGAGGTCAGGGCATCCATAAATGAATCAACATCAACAACGACTGTACCTAACCGTTTGCGCCACAATACCTCAATCTTTGTACCCTAGGTCGTTGTTTTTGGAAGGAATGGGAGTTCTTCTATGTATATCGTCATGTTCATCATATAGCACACTGCTTGGCGGATCGTATTCTTGGCTTCCACATTTGTGCAAACCGTACTTTGTGGTCAGTTTGCTCAAAGTTACGGCTGTCCAGACTTATCGGAAGTCCGGGGAGCATGTAGTCTATATCCTTTCTCCTGCTACATGCGAAACTCTCTTAGTATAGGAAGCCAGTCAGCCCTCTTTATCGTATAATGAGTTCAAGCCAATCCGGTTTCCGAGAGCGAACGGGGGAATTCAGTCACCACTCCGAGTACAAACCCAACGACGAATACAACAACCACTCGAAAGTCGGGACCATCCGACCGTAATTTTCAACAGAGTCTCATCGACGGCGGTATTTATTTCCATGTATACGAGTATCCGGATGAGCGAATTCCAGCGAAGCCAAACAACTGGGAAGAGATCAATCAACGATTGGCACAACGTCGACCCTCTCTTTCTCCCTTTGCTTTTACCGACGAGGCGCATGGCAGGTTTGTACGAGCTGACGCCCACGCCGCAAAAGAGAAACAAGTATCGGAATCAGGGATTCCAATTATTGAAGGCGAGATCGAGGACGCCAGATGCCGATCGGGAGGAATCCCGTTCACCAATCTCGATTATCTGACGGATGACGCGATTGTGCCGGGAAACCCAGACATCTACTATGGGGCGCGCCCGGAACAGCTCAACCGTCAGGTCCGCGATGGACTCGGTGGCCATATTGTCCCATCTACGCAACATGATCTCCCCATATTGCCTAACTTTATGTTAGAGGCCAAGGAATCAGGCGGATCAGCTGCTGTCGCTAAACGACAGGCCAGCCACGGTGGTGCATTTGGGGCAAGAGGCACGCAAAGTCTACTATCATATGGACGAGATGAACGGTATATGATAACAAGGCTTATATAATCGTGTCAAATTGTTACGATGGCATGCTTAAGATGTATACTAGCCACGCTATACGACCCAGCACCCCCGGAGGTCGTCCAGGGTACCACATGACTCAGATATATGGATAGATAATGACTGGTAGTTCGGAAACCACCTAGAAAGGAGCTACTGAGTATAGGAATGCAAGAGGCTGGGCAAGAGAGCATATGGACGGGGTAATTCATGAAGCAAACACAAGAGCAAGTGGAACTCAAGCCGTTATGAAAGCTGTCGATGTGAGCTTTGTAAGCGAAACCTCTATGGTAGTGTCTGACAGGCTCTACACAATCTGTCAAATGAAAAATCACCTGATTTTGGTAGGGGATAGGTCCCATCAGCAAAATGGAGGGAATTCCATCACTGAGGAAAATAGATCTAGGATGTGGGTGCGTATAGAGCGGTTTTATATATTTAGATATAGGGGTTATCAGGTAAGACGAAAGGGGGTAGTAGGTAATTAGATCCTTTTTCCTGTGACAGGTTGTCCCCTCTTGCTTCCCCAAAAGATTCCGGAACACCCTTGTAGGTGCCGGAAGCATCAAGGCCCAACCAGCACTGAATCACAGTCCATTGTTAAGAATGACCGTGTCAACAGAAAGTATGTCGGATTAATCAACGGGATGGGCCAACCCACAGTGCCCACGGGTAACTGGTGTTTGTGAGTAATAATGGTTGGATAACCTCAGCCGTTACATGCCGTAGGGCCATCGAATGTCTTCATGTCATCGCTGTCGTTGAGCGTGCTGTGGGATCACTCTTGGGATTTTCATGATTCGCTTCCCTCGGCCACGGCGGTAGTCTTGCAATGCTACCATCACGGCGGAAGAGGCGTGGCAATAGCCTGCAGAGACTGTTGTGACCACGGGGGGACTATTTTGTGAGTCTAAGAATTTGTAACTCAGAGAAAACAGTGGCACATGGTAATACTAATTGTCAAGAAAATGTCTAAACTGAGATTCGATTTTAGTGTGGAGGTAATGAAGACGTAGAAAATATTCCCAAAATGGATGTCAATATCCAGAAGACTGCCTAAATGCAATCACCAATCTAAGGTATCGTGGCCGTTCGGAATGCAAGCTGCACTCGCCCTAAGATTGGCGACTATCCTTTCACCTTTTCTGCCGGTTTTCATTTTGAGAATATCGTCCAGTTTGTCCAATTGCCCTGGAGTCTGTCCAGCCCGAACTTTCCATCTTTCTGTGCCTAGCGCTCGGTCGAGCTCATCAACAGGAGGTAATTGGACGTATATCCATCCATCCTCCCTCTCTTCAGCTGCGAAGGTGGAGATGTTCATATCATCATTTCCGCACTTTCCGGCCTCAGGCCCTGATAGTTCGAAGTTGCGTTTGTGGTGCGGACATGAAACCCAGAGCTTGTTGTCCCCTTCGCCAATAAGCCCATCAGACAACACGAATGCGCGTTTGTGTGGACACATTTGCTGAGTGGAGTAGTATTTGCCACGGACTTTGAAAATAGCAAGCTGAGTTCCTCCGCGCTTCACTTGTTGACTGTCACCGGTGGGAAGGTCTTGAAATTTTGAAGCCTCCACAAGCGGCTGCCAGGACAAGCTGCTCCACGCTATGTTGAAGTCGGCCTTGATGGATTCTTTCGGCCAGTTTGAAGGACGCTGTTGCCCGCGTTCTGTTATTGGTTCCACCCAGTCAACAGTTTCGTTAACGTTGGCGAACTGCTGGAACTGCTTCCGTCGCTCAGGGTTTTTGATCGTCTCGGTCCATTCACAGAAATAAGAGGAAACGAGCTCCTCCATTTGTCCCTCCAATTCAGCGCAGATCCCAAGCTTATCGTCTAGGATCACTTGGCGTAGGTATTGTATACCCCCTGGAAGTCCTTCAATCCATCTTGCAGTCCGTTGGAGGCGGTCCGCGGTACGAATATAGAAAGATAGGTACCGATCCAGGATGGGGAGCACGTCGTCAACGGGAACATCTTTGGCTAACAGTTCCGAGTGTCGGGGTTGAGCTCCTCCGTTTCCGCCAACAAAAATGTTGAATCCCTTCTCCGTTGCGACTAACCCAAAGTCCTTGTTCTGAGCCTCTGCACACTCTCGCACGCACCCAGAAACTGCTCCCTTAATTTTATGCGGTGCCCGAATGCTCTTGTAGCGGTTCTCGATGCGAATTGCCATACCGACGGAGTCTCCAATCCCAAATCTGCACCATGATGTGCCAACGCAGCTCTTCACCGTTCGCAACGCCTTAGCGTAGGCGTGTCCGCTCTCAAGTCCGCCCTCTTCGATCAATTCAGTCCAAATAGCAAGAAGATTCTGCTTTCGAGCGCCGAACATATCGATTCTTTGGCCTCCTGTAATTTTACAGTAGAGGTTGTACTTCTCCGCAACCCGAGCAATCACAGCCAGCTTCTTCGGGGTGATCTCGCCACCCGGAACCCGAGGAACAACAGAGAAGGTACCGTTTCGTTGGATATTAGCAAGAAATTTGTCGTTTGTTTCCTGAAGACCCTTTCGGCTAGGATCAAGAATATGCTTGTTGAACAGCGATGCCAGAATCGAAGCAATCGCTGGCTTGCAAACCTCACATCCAAGAGAACTTGGTGTGCCATATTCACTCATGATAGCTTCAAATGATTCAAGCCTCTTTACCATCACCGCGTAGAAGAGATCTGCTCGAGAATGCTTGAAATGAGGACAGAGGTGATTTTGGATTGCCTCACCACTCTCAGCCATGGTTTTGTTGACAATGGTTTGGACCAGAGGCAAGCACCCGCCGCAGCTTGTTCCAGCTTTGGTGCATGATTTTACATCGCCAATGCTCTTACATGAGCCCTCTCTGATGGCGGTAGTAATGTCCTTTTTGGTGACATTATTGCAAGAGCATATCTGTGCATCATCGGGCCTAGAGAAATAGTTAAAATGCTGCCACTGCTGGGGAAAGACTGGGGAGCGTACAGGGTATCGATCGCCTCATCGCCTCCTGGTTTGCCAATTATCAATTCCCCTGGAGGGGTGTCAAGCTGTTTGTGCTGCTTGGTGATAGCCAAGAGCTTTGCGTAGTCTTTTGCGTCGCCCATCATCATTCCGCCAAGTAAATATTTTCCGTCCAACGTAAACAGATACTTTTTGTAGATGTTTTCGAATGGATCATTGTAAGTCAGGGCCTTGACTTGATCTTTCCTATCTGATCCTGAAGATTTGTCGGGTAACCACTTCGGACCGAATTCATCTGCGAAGCAGTCTCCAAAGCTGGCAACTTCGATCCCCAAGAGCTTCAATTTGGTACTCATATCAGGCTCTGTGAAGGATTTTGGCTTTCGGTGGGTCATTCCTTCGGTCAAATTGAAGGCAAGGAGATCAGCCATCTCGTAGCCCGGGCCAACTAAGCCGTAGCACATGTTCTTCCAGTTCGCGCACTCGCCGATAGCATACACATCCTTTGCTGTGGTCTGTAGGTCGTCACCAACGCGGATGCCCCCTCGTTCGTGGCATTGGATGCCCGATTTCTTGGCCAAGTCGTCCCTAGCTCTGACCCCGATCTAGAAATACACATTAAATTCCGCGCCACAATGATAAGGCACCTAGACTTACCGCGAAACATACGCACGTGCCCTCGATTTCATCACCGTCCTTGAATTGGACTCCAGTCACGGTGCCGTCAATAGCCATGGTCAGCTTGCTGACCATCTTCCCTAGAACAACATCGACGCCTAAATTTTTCACCTGCTCAACCACCATCATTCCCGAGTCACTGTTTAGCTGGCGACCAAGCACATACGGCATCGCCTCAACCACCGTGACTTTCTCATACACCTCTAAATCCAACATTGCTTTTGCAGCCTCCAAGCCAAGAAGGCCTCCTCCAATTACAATTCCCTTCTGACCCTGACCTTTTTTCGCAGAGGAAAAAGAGATGAGGTTTTGAAGATCTTCAATGGTCCGATAGACAAAGACTCCCGTCGCGTTATACCCAGGTATAGCGCGTGGGAGAATGGCCGTAGAGCCAGTGGCTATGATCAACACATGATAGTCAACCTTGTCACCGCGGTTCGTTGTCACTCTCTTATTTTCTGTGTCGATATCTGTTGCAACGGTATGCAAATGATAATCGAGCGATCCGCTTGGCATCGATTTGTACTGGAAATGGTAAATGTCTGGAAATGGTCTTTGGTTTGGAACGTACCCATTCCTCTGACTTCATATACAGCCGTTCAATCTCTCGGTGTTGGAAATAGCTGGTAAGGCCCACCCGATTGTACGCTAGATGGGGCTCTTCTCCGATGGCGACCACGTCATATACTCTCCTCTTCGCGTCGAGCTTTAGAAGCTTTTCACTCCGGCGAGTGTTAGACGTAACCGCATAGTTGACTCTGGCTAACCTGGCAACAAACTAACATGAACGCAATTCCCACCATGCCAAGCCCAACTACCACAACCCGTTTCCTACTCTCCGACTCCAGAGGCACTTCACGAACGAGAGTCATTTCGTCCGCCTTTTGCAGGGCTAGGTCAAAAGCCAATCTTTGACAACTTTAAGACGAGAAGCAAATGAGGGGAGTAAAAACACAAAAAATTCGAAAGAGCTTGGAATTCTAACAAAAGGAGACACTTTATGGTAGAGAAGATGCCCTTCCTGCCTACTCACCGCATACCTGAAAGGTGCCTCATATGTGGACACATTAGAACATTAAAATTAAGCCTGCCAACACTAGAGATCGAGATGAAAGAGTTGTATCTCCAAGGAATTCATCGACTTTGGAAAGCAAACGTGGGTTTGATAAATATACGCTGGCCAATAGAAAGACAGTTTAGATGTGTGATCCTTATCGGGATGGTACAATATGATAGATAACGACTCCGAGGAAATGCTTGCAAATTCCAAAATACCAAAATGGTACCTCCGGCTACGCTGAGTATCATAATTCTATGACTCAATGTAAGGATTTCGAGGTCCTTTGGACCTTCTCCGGTATCGATCTGCCGCCTAATTTGAATGTTGGTAGAGTGCAGAATTGGGGGTGGCGTGTTACGAAAACAAATATGACGAGAGTCACGTGAAAAGACAACCCAATCTGCAAATGCGGCGCAGCACAATCAGCGACGATCAGTCAGTATCATCATAATCAAACCAGCCAGGACTGACCGAGACTGATACAACTGATCGTACTCGAGAACCACGCGGGTACTTAGCAGCAAGTAAAGACAATCTGGAGGGGGAGCAATATCCTCTATGTTTGGATCTGTGAGAGAAAGAATGAATTGAGCGTTGCAGTTGTACTACGGGTATCAGCATAATATGTTACGTAGTGCGACACTACTGCAGGGGTTTTTGCACTAACCTATTAGGGATTGATTTGTATGAAAGTACTGACTAATCACACTGTTTTCTCTCTGACGCTTTTACGCGTTATTCCTCTCATCTTCAATACCATATTATGGAGCCTTCAACACCACAGCGACGTCAACGACGCTCTGAATTAACTCGAGATGAGTGTATTCGAGTTCAAACCCTTCGATCGATCGGCTAGACCTATGCAAAGATCGCAGATGAGCTTAAAATCTCACAGCGACAGGTTCAATCGCTACAACACGAGATCATCCTACTCCATCAAAGAAGACCGGTCGCCATGCAACCCTCATAAACGAGCAGATCGACGAGCTCGTCGAATACGTCATTCACTCCCGTACGAGTCGTCTTATGTCCTATCTTCAACTCGCATCAGGTCCGTTCGCGCATTGGCACGTAGGCGAGTACGTAATCCGCGGAGCCCTTCGAAAGCGAGGCTTTAAAAGATGGCTCGCGCGAGCGAAACACCCTCTCTCAGCCGAAAACCGTGCGGATCGGCTTCAGTGGGCCCAAGATCACGTCAATTGGACGCTTGATCAGTGGAGGCTTATTCTCTGGACGGATGAGACCTGGGTCACTGGTGGTAGACATAAGCGACAATGGGTCACTCGTCGTACTGGTGAGGAGCTCGATCCTACCTGCGTTCTGGATACGATTCGACGTCGCAGGGGCTGGATGTTCTGGGGCTCATTCAACGGCTTCGAAAAAGGCCCCTGTTTATTTTGGGAGAAGGAATGGGAATCGATTAATCAAGAGAGTTACCGCGCTCGAATAGTTCCTCTAATCGAAGGCTGGATTCGAATGAATCCTAGCCTCCAGCCTATGCAGGACGGAGCCCCTAGGCATTCCGCTGGAGACACGTATCGCGAGCTATTCGACCGAGGAATCATCCCAATATTCTTGCCTGCGTACTCTCCAGATTTAAACCCAATTGAGGCTGTATGGAATTGGATGAAGGATTGGATTGAGACTCAATACGGTGACGTTCGGCTCTCATATGATCGTCTGCGTACGGCTGTAAAAGAGGCCTGGGAGGCTCTTCCAGCCGAGTTTCTACAGGACTTGCTTCAATCGATGCAGGAGCGATGTTGCGATGTGATTGAGGTTCAAGGCGGTCATACGAAATGGTAGCTTAGAGAGTAATTTCATTCGAATCGATCCCTAATGAGTTGGTGGATACACTCCTGCAGTGGCGTCGTACTGATATTACGCCTGAGACGGTAGTACATGGGGCCCACGGGGCGATTCAAATGAGCTCATTTGTGTAACGAGTTAAACTGCACATCTTTTGGATTGATACCTTTGGGAGAAGATATTGATGGCCTCTGGCTGGTCGTTTGTACAAGGATTTGGACTGCGGGCTTAGCGTCCGTCATGGACTGAGACAAGATGGAATTCGGTCCATCCGTCCCATTGACAGCTGCAGGGGTGTCAATCCCTTTCTAGCCGAGAAGCTTAAATTACCTACCGTACTCCGTAATCTGTGTGCTACAGAATTACTATTTATAGTTTAGCGCCATCGTATCGGGTATAGCTCCGTTTTCGGGCTTTCCGTTTTCTATCCTCACATCCCTCAAAAAGCATATACATACCCCTCTTCACTCCCGATAACCCTCTTCCATCTCCTCCACCCTTTCCACACTTCGGCTTCGCCTTTCCTCTTGCTTCGCCCCGTCTTAATTTCCCTCTTCTCAACACCCTCCCTGCAGGCGCCATCTACACCGGCTGAATTCCGGCCCCCCCGGGAATTGCAAGATGATCCAATGCCTTCGCTTACTCTCAAGATGAACGTAACATATCGGTGTTGCCAAGTCGGTCCAGAATGTCACAGAAAGACAGAAGTATTATCCGGGTCGTACGCTCAATGGGTGTCGGGTATTTCTTGATTGAAGAGTCCAATAAGACATTGCCGGTTCATAATTCAGCTGCAAGTGTTGTATCTTTGGCCAAGTGATAAACAGGCGTAGCTTCTCAAACTTCAAGAGGCAGGGACGGGACTGGGCGTCTAAGCAAAGTCTTTCCGCCTCTTTGAAACGCTGTTGAGCAAAAGTGCTTCCGCAAGAGACAGCTCGAGAAGTGCGCTGCCAGCCAAGGATGTTCCGCGCTGGATCTGGTGTGTGATCTCCGGGCGGAGGACATGCTCGGCGGATTTGGGTTCATCAAGTTCTCGAAGTGTATCAGCCAGGTCGCAGGTAAGATCTCGGAGATCTTTATCAAAGACAAGCTCTTTACACTTCTCTGCCATTTTGCGCGCCTTCTGAAGATGCACCAGGGATTCCGCAAACTCTCCTTGAAACCGCAAGATCCTCCCAAGTATCATTCCCTTGCGGAAGAGCACGACCTTCTTCCATTAGGGATATCCTCGGGAATGGATTCCAGGTTTTAGTGCGCTCTTCGCACCAGAGAGATCGTCATCCTGGATGCAGTGGCGCTTGATCAGAGGAGACGTTGAATGTGCTGACTCTCGGAAGAGGGAAGGGTATCAATCTCTGATGTTATGGTGCAAACCGAGAAGGATGAGTTGGTTATGGCTCGTATTTAGGAGGCGGAGGATCATGGTCCTGGACACTATCTGCATTGATTTTCGATTTTCCGACCGGCCCCAAGGCCACCAGGTTCGGAGTAGCCATGTTCGACGAGTCAGCTGCGATGCCGGCCAGTGCTGTAGACGAGCTTGTCGCACTGTGGTCGAAAGAGGGTGGCATCCCGTAGTGATCGACGAGCGAATAGCTGTCCGAAGCACCACTATTCGCGTCCTTGAGTTTTGCTTTGCGCCTTGGCTTGCAACAGCACTTCCAACACCATAAGATGGCAAGCAACAAGAAGAGTACACCGAGGACCAGGCCAGCGACATGCCCTCCGTTGACTCTGGAAGAACTCCAATATCCGAGGTGGCTAAAGAGCAAATTAGCAGCGACAACTTTAGGAATAAGCACGTCTTACGTTTGCAGAGTGATGTTGTTCTGATGTAGATAATCCAAAACAGCAGTGTCAGTACTCTGGTAACCAACTATCACACCGCTCGCCCAAACTCGGACAGCATGCAATCCATCATATTCGACGTTTCCCAATGAATACGATGTAGGTTTGACAGTCGGCCATCCCGGCGTCATGGTCCAGACATTTGCCACTGAAGTGGGAGTCGCTGAACATAACAAATAGTCGAGTGAGGGCCAGGTTGTCGTATAGTCGCGGAATGCACCACCCTTCACCGACGAAGTGATGCGGAGATTCGGCCTATATCCAGATGGACAGCAGAAATGTTGCGTGACGCTGCTGGTGGGCAATGGGGTCCGAAATATGTAATATTTCTCCCAGCCTGTATATGTTGCGGCATACGTGTAACCCGACGGGCAGATCCCTGGCGAGTAGTAGGCAACTTTTGAAGTATACCCTGTTTGAGAAAACAAGGGATCGGCTTTGAAGGGCCCAGTAGGTGTCGGTGTGATTGTAGTAAATCCGACAATCGAGGGAATGGGTGTTGGTGTTGGACCGGTAACAGTGCTGAATGCGATGAGAGCAGTTGTAACTGGCGACCCTGTGGGCTCGGCTCGATGAGACGGAAAGCAGTCGGCATCAGGACCTAAATCGGAATGGTAACCAATGAATAGGGCTCCGGTTTGGCCCAATTGGCCCCATTGTGTGGTCGTGGATAGGCAGCTAGCAGGTGGAGTCCAGAGAGTGGTAAGCGGGCCAAGGGGGACGAGATTGGTAGACATGATGAAAACGCGCTTTTGTCATAGATATGTCCGAGATGAAGAAGATATCGTTGCTCGGATGTCCTGCCAGGCTCTTATGAAAGCTAAATCCAGGGGTAACATGGTGATAGCGCTAGGGCCTTCTCAGGTCGCCCTTCTTTCCGGCCAATTTTATCTGGGAAGCAAGGGACTTCTGCTTTGGGGTGCCCGGAAGCGCCGGAGAATCCGGATAATTGTGGCGCAAATACGAGGCGTGTTTGTTGTTGTCGCAATACGAACGTCGTGGTGGAGGTATTAAATAGCTTGGCGTGCACTTGTTACGAATGTATGTATCCATGGCCCCATGACCGGTGTGGGTGCTCCCAGGCCAAATCTCAAACCCAGACCAAATCTCAAATTCTCAGTTCTTTCATCAATTCTACCTGTCACGGTCCTACTTTTCGTGCTTTGAGGCGTTAATAGATTGTTGCCTTATGGCCTGATATGAATGCCTCACGATACGATATGATGTGATGCCTCCGATGTGTTAGGGGTTATCACGTGGTGATTCACAATCCTGCTTTGTGTATATTATATCTCTCTCTCTGTTCTGGTTTCCCATTTCCCTTCTTCATCTTTCGTTTCCTCGAATACAAGCTGTTTTACGATAGTGATCCATATCCATGGTCCTCCAAAATAGCGCCGTGACAGGTCTATTACATCTGCTACTACTACTCAGGGATTGTCGCCCGGATTGCGACGCATTCCCAGAATTCACCCAGCTACCCCCATGTCGATAGGAACGCGTCGCGATCTAGAGGACCAACATGGGGGTAGCTGGGTGAACTCTGGGAATGCGTCGCGATCCGGGCGACAATCCCTGAGTAGTAGTAGTTAGTAGTACGTTAACTAACCTTGCATCACAGCGTTGACCGCTTAAATAGGAAACTGTCCGTTATGTTTCCTCGAAGGTGGAGCCCCTACCAGACTGGGTGAAGGACAGGAAGCTTGTACCTTTGGATCACCCATGGATCTCACCAATAGATCTCACCGAACCAGTCAGCCAGGAAATGCGGGAGCGGGTCCAATGGATGCAGCAGCATCCCGACTACTATATAGGGTGGAGGAACCTTCCTTAGGAGGAATTCAACCGATGGACCTAGAGATTTATCCGTGACGACCATCTTGACCGTCCGGATCAATTCTGGGGACTCTATATCTACAGGTAATAGGTCTAAGTCGGACAGACGTCAGTCCGTCTCCAGAATTCTTTTCACTAATGGGAGGCAGGACGGTGTATACACCTGGGTCAGAAGAGCTTTGTGACAGGGTTTTAGATCGTATTCGAGCGGCTGTGAAGGAAGATGTTTTCCATGATGTTACGGACAAGTGGAAACGAATCGGGATCTTTTCGGCACAGAGGGGAATTCCCTTTAACGAGGCCGCCTTTAACGAGGCCGAAGGGCATCCGGACGTTCCAGAGCGTTTAGACGATATGCCGAATCGACACATCTACGAACGCTTCCGCCTGGTGCCTATATCTGATGCTAATGCTTTTAACAATGCCTCTATTAACGACAGTAAAGAGCATGCGGCATCTATCACGTTTAATCCACGGCCCATTGAAGGGACTGAGGCTAAACCTTGGTCATGGAATATTTGCCTACTGGTCAACGAAGAGTCATTGGACAGTCTGACAGCGGCGCAGCCGAAGCATTGGAAACAAGCCAAACCAAGACACAGAAACGACGACAACCGTTGGGTTAAAGTAGTTGATGTTGGTTTTGACGAACCGTTCGTTGATCAAAATAATTTTGACCCTCCCTACCCTGCGTGGTTCAAAACCTATATCAGTTCTCTGGTGGAGTTGTGGGATATAAAGCATACTTTTACGCTTGAGGAATATTGCGTGGTGCCGGCAAAGGAGAAGGTAGTTTTCTTTTACAAATTTGAATTTGGAGCTGGTCTGTTGCGATGATCATAAGATGCGTAGCCAAATTGTATTTGAATGAACATTTGCCAACACGATCACCTTGGTTGTATTGACATTTGACAAAATAGTATTAATATGTTGATTTGGAAAATGCCTTGCTTATATAAAATATATTCTGCCGTGCCTCCACTGGATTGCATCTGTAGCGAGGCAAACAGGAAGATCTCCGATGTCGTCTCCGTCGGTTTTTCGTCGCAGAATGAGACTCTCGAGACAAGGTCCCCAATTACATTGTACTATTGTAGAGATCGTCGACTCTTCAAATTTCGGAGGTATGACGGTGAAGCTCAATATCAAATAAACACTGCATTAGGCATCGGGAAACTGTCAGCCTTATGAACCAATACTGAGAGATCAGCCGAGTGAGGATAGGTGGCGGTTTGTTTCTATCAAGGATCATGGCTCGTAGCGTCGGCTACGCTATGTTGTTTGTGGCTAGTGGTAACTAGTCCTGCGAATCCGTTTCTAATGATTCCGTACTCCGCAATTAGCGTAACTAGTTAATATTTAAACTATAAAGTTGGTTGGAATCTCCAGCCTCCACCATTCATGACTTCCGGATATTAACATTCCAGTTCCACCAACCTTCTCCCGACTCAAAGGATCTCGGACCCCCAAGCTAACTTGCGTTCAATCGCACGAGATCTTGGGTGTTCGATTCCAATCGAATCGCATGCTGTCCGTCCGTGGGCTAAGCGGGTTCTTGTCTCAAGCCGTGGCATGTACCCGTCAAATCGTCCTACCACCCAGTAAAACTCAGACATCTCCATCCTCCTCTCGAAGAATCCGTCGCTGGACGTCGACTCTGGTCCCGGCACCTCAAAATGGCGATGGCGGATACGAAGAATCGCGGCTAAACCCCCCGCCGGAGTCATACGCGTTAACCCCATTCCAAGACAAATGCTCCATCCTCCTGCATGCCGGCGGCGGCGGGCACGGGTGCATCTCCTTCCTACGCGAGAAGTTCATACCCGAGGGCCCGCCCAATGGCGGTGATGGCGGCAGCGGTGGCAGCATCTTCATCCAGGCGGTCCGAGGCGAGACGTCGTTGCATAAGATCGCACGAAAACGACAATACAAGGCCGGGCGCGGGAAGAACGGGCAGGGGAAGGCACGGGGCGGTCAGCGCGGGGACGACCTGCTCATCACCGTGCCGGTAGGGACGGTGATTCGCGAGATGTGGCGACATGACCCGATGGACGAGGCAGAACACGTCTGGTACCGGTTGAAGCATGCGGAGGGCGACGAGAAGACGAAGCAGCGGCGGGAGAAATGGCTGGTCTATCCCGGGATGCCGACGTCTGTTTTCGCAACCGCGGAATTCCCCGAGCTGCCGCCGGTGACCAAGTCGTCCTTGGTGATGATGCAACCACCGGCACCCATTCGGCTGGATCTGGACGAGCATATGGAGACACCGATGCTGTTGGCGGCGGGGGCATCTGGGGGTGTGGGCAACCCGCATTTCACATCGCCCGACTTTCCACGGCCGAAGTTCGCGACAAAAGGGGGCGACGGTATGCGACTTCTTCTCCAGCTGGAGCTCAAGTTGTTGGCAGATGTTGGGCTCGTGGGACTTCCGAACGCGGGGAAGAGCACCCTCCTCCGAGCACTCAGCAACAGCCGCGCAAGAGTGGGCAGTTGGGCTTTCACGACGCTACAACCGAACATCGGAACCGTCATTCTGGATGACTTGAAAGGCAAACCCACGGCGCCCAACCTTACCAAGGGGGGAAATGTCCGAACACGCTTCACGATCGCCGATATACCTGGGCTGGTTGAAGATGCACACCTAGACAAAGGCCTGGGGCTCGACTTCCTGCGTCATGTCGAACGCTCTGCCGTTCTCGCCTTCACCATCGACCTATCTGCCGGCGACGCAGTCCAAGCGCTCAAGTCGCTCTGGGTTGAAGTGGGCGAGTACGACATGCGGAACGATGCGGATTTCAATACCGAAACCGAAGAACGACACGAGCAATGGCGTCCGTCTGTATCAGATTTAAGTTTCGATGGCGAGGGAGTCCCATCCTTCGAGGAAGAGCTGCCGGCTTTACCTCTCCCTCCGGTCTCATCCAAACCATGGTTCGTGGTAGCCACGAAGGCGGATTTGCCAGGCACGGAAGACAATTATCAGCGGCTACAGGAGTATCTGGCGGCGCTCACGAGAGGGGACGTGAAGCACCCAAGCAGACGGCAGAATGCATGGAGAAGACGTCCAGTTGCCGTTCCGATTAGCGGCATTCGAGGAGAGGGTATCGATCGTATACCAGAGGTTGTACTAGACTTGCTAGATAGTTAATAGAAGCATCCCTACTCACTCGAGCAAGTAACATTTTCCCAAACACGATTCTCGTGCTGCTGGCATCCCTGATGAATGAGGCGGATCAAGGTAATCCAGCTGCCGATACAGACCATATGTGCACAACGCGTCCAACACGCGACAGTTCGTGCGGATCAGTTGCCTGGACAAGCCGCCGCATATAAAATCCACTTTCGTCTCGCATTCAAGATGGAGCCCGTCAATCGCACAGAAACAGTGACTCCGGCACCCGCAATCATCCACGATCCTCCCTCCCTACCCGCATCTCCAAATCCAAAACGAGTCAAATCAACAGACCGCCATTCAGCTACTCAACCAGGTAAGAATCCTCCCCCTATAGCCGTGAGTTCTTTCGGAACTCAGGCATCATGTTTTGAATACATTTTATCAATTGGAATCACTAACCCAATGCTAGGCCCTGCCAACTCAAGCGGTACTGCGACACCAACGCCTCTCACCGCACCGATACATCTCGACCTCTACCCCCATCATCACACCATGGCCGCCACTCCCGCCGAGATCACAGCATCCTGTCCTCCGCTGCAGGTGCAGCTTCTCTCAGACAAAGCACGCGCCCCGACACGAGGCAGTGCCTTCGCCGCTGGCTACGACATTTATGGGTACGTCTTCTCTCAATTGGCACCGAAATATCAAACAACAATAACAATAGACTAACGTCTCCAGTGCCCAAAACTCTATCATCCCCGCCCGCGGCAAAGCCATCATCGAAACTGACATCGCCATCGCCGTCCCCGCCGGCACCTATGGCCGCGTCGCCCCGCGCTCCGGCCTCGCGGTGAAGCACAGCATCGACGTCGGCGCGGGGGTGATCGACGCCGACTACCGCGGGCCGCTGAAGATCCTGCTGTTCAATTTCTCAGACGTAGACTTTGAGGTCAAGGAGGGCGATCGGTTGGCGCAGTTGGTGGTAGAAAGGATCGTGACACCGGAGGTGGTGGTGGTGGGGGAGTTAGAGAAGACGGTGAGGGGGGTAGGTGGGTTTGGGAGTACCGGGGGGTTTGGGGGGAATGGCCCGGCGGCGGCGTAGGTGGGCTTAGCTTTTTAGTATGACATGCCTTTTCGGTTTTGGAAGGAGTATCTGGGGACGGCGAAGGAAGTCTAGGTGCTTCGAGCATATATAGATCAAAGGAGTACATGGGTATGAGTTTATCATCGTCCTTCCTCTCTCGGAGGCTCTCCAACCCCTCAGCTCCAAACAACCTCGGTGTTGATTGCCCACAATCCAATACGATTACACGCCAAGTTTCATAGCCTCTATTTCCTCCATTTCCACAGCCCTCGCTTTGAACTTCTCCAAGTGGGGTGGGTTTCTCAAATCCTCCTGGTTCCGGATCAACCTCACTTCACTCGCCTTCATCTTCGCCAAATGCCTTTCCTTGTCTGCTTTTCCTTCTTCCCGAATCCCCTGTTCTCTATTGATACCCTGATCCCATGCTGCCATCTCTACTTCCATCGTTTCATACGTCTTCGCCAACACTGCTTGCATACTCGCAAGCACTTTCTCAGTAGATTTCGCCAACGGCAACTCCGTCGCCGGTACCTCATCCGGCGATTGCCAACGCGCGGTATTCGTGATCGCCGGCTCGGCGTGCGCAACCGCTTCCCGCAGCCGTGCCACGGTGAGCGCGGCGAACATGTCGCCGGTGCCCGAGAAAAAACACGGGATCGCGGGGATGTCGATCCGGAAGAGACGGGGGGTGTGGTCCGATTTGGCGGTGGAGCCGACGATGGTCATGGTTGAGGAAACGGTAGAGGGGGGCGGGGTGTGAGAGGGGGTGGTTCGTGCGGATGTCAACGTGGATAAGTCGCCATCCTTCAGGCGGAGAGAGGTGATGATGATATGCGGGATTTGGTACTCTCGGTGGAGTTTTTCGACAGCTTGGGTGAGATCGCTTATGGAATTGATGGTGGACTCGGAGAGAAGTCTATATGGTTAGACTTGGACGTCTAGACGGGAGATGTGAGACATACTCGACTTCAAACTGGTTCGGGAGTATCAGGTCTGCTTCGCGTAGCAGTGACCGATAGACGGGTACTTCATCTTCTGGGATGTACAACCTGCCTTCATCGCCCATCACCGGGTCCATCACTCCTTCAGTTAACCTCAGCACCAGGTCGACGCAGGTTCAATACGTACCCCAGAAAAAGGACCCAGGATTCATCATCGAGCGTAACCGGAGTTCTCGTCCGATCTTCCCGACGGTCGCTACTCCCTCGGCACTAGGAATATATCCCGACAGCAAGACATCGAAATCATCGAGGTGGGATTGCTTGAGGCCTTCAAACAGCTCTGCTATTTGCTCTGCGGAGGTTTTGGTTCCCTTGATTTGCTTGTATGCGGTATGATTGCCTATAGCGAAGACGCCGTTAGATCTATCCCCGGCACATCGTGGAGACGGATACTTGCTGTAGTGGACGGTATTAATCGCGGAGACTTCGCAGCCGAGTAGCTGGAGAACGAAAGTGGCCATGGTATTTCCAACGTAGCTGAGAACGACATTGTCAGAGCCGTTACGAATGGCAATTGGTATTTGAGTTCTCACCCATAGGTGACCTGCAAACTGTTAATATACCGAAGCGGATATATACTTTCGGCGCTGTCTTACATGGCTAGCGATAGCCAGGACCTTGGTCTCCGGCACCAGTGTCAGGGCGGACATCGTCTATTTACTTTCAGGTCTATGACCCGTTAATCTATCAGGAGTATGTATAACAAATTCCAAAGGCCAGCATTAAAAATATTAAGGGAAATATCACCTCGCCGAACCTGGGAAGTCGATGAGTCGAATAGCACTTACCATCTTTGTCACACTTCCATCGAACAGAAAAACGAAGGGTTCGGGCCGAGCCGATCGGCCGATGCTGGGATTCTCGGTCCACCTGCCGAGAGTGTGGTCCGAAATATCACGGGTAGAGAGAGGAAGTTCTTGAGGGATTTCCACCAATACAGTAATAGAGTTAAGTCTCAGCATGTGTATACTTAGTAGCCAGTGAATGGCTAGGACAGCAGAGATAGCCATCAGGCGAACTCCTGCTACACGTTTCCACCAATTTAGGACCGATGGTCATTGAAACTACTAACTCCTATAGCCTCAAGCCCCTACAAGATGGCAGAAATATATCTCATCAGTCTAGTTTAAGGAAATACTGTATACCAATGCACCCAACTCCACCCATCACGCTTCGATAGGTCTCAGTCTGAAGTCGCTTCCAAATCGTCAATCATCAGAGAGTGTATGCTACTCCGATGCTTAATGGCACGCAACCGACTTCGTCGATGAAGAGCTGGCAAAAGCCATATAGCCAAGAAATGCGCCCACCGCAACAGCTAGCATCACCCAGCCATTGTATGTCATGAAGAGAAGCCTGAACGGTCAGCTCGACCCATCCCGTAGGACATTGCCATTCCCACTTACATTATGAAGAACGAGTAGAACACTTGCACGGCATAAAATAACCCTTTGACCAACTTCGCTTTCTTCTCTTCTTGCACAACCGATCTTCCTAGCCACGGGAATGAGCGCGGTTCGTTATCAGGATCGCCTTCGGAGAGGAACAACTGTCTCAGCACGGGGCGTCCTAAAGAATACGAGGGGGGTCGCGGTTCTCGAGAAGTGCTCAAAGGCAGTGTCGAGCGGTGTCCACTCACTATGTAAAGCCTCTATCCGCCGCTCCGATCGTGCCTCATATCTCCTCGCGAGCTCTCGGACAAGCTCATAGCCTGCGGTGAGCAGGATGACGCCGACGAGGGCGCCGATTAGGGAAGCGGTGTTGTGGACGCGCCAGCTTTTGAAGATTATGCAGAGGTTGTTTGTGTCCCATGTGAACAGCATCTATATTATGGATTGTCAAAGGTGGCGGGGGAGACAAACAAAGCGGGGGCTTACATTCATGCTGCACATGGGCGAGTCATGTCCCTTGTGTCCGTGGTCCATTTTGAAATTTATGAGGTCGTCGGATTGTCAAGATGCAGTAACAGAAGGTAGTAGAGCAGGAAACTAATGTATTTAGTAGTGGTATGGTTTGGAGCTGGTTAAGGGATCATTCGAGATGCATGTTGTGATCGGACGACCGATGAGGCGGACGAGACGAGTCAGACGTGAGACGACAGTGATGATGGTGCACGGACCTCGTATATCAAGCTTCTCCTCCCTAAGTTCTATCTCCCTCTCTAACTTGACTTCTTTGAAGCACTTTTCGTGGATGTACGATTATGTACACAGATCTATTGCTGCTGGCAAGTTTTGTAAGGGGTTCACAAATTGGGCTTGTCACATGACACATCGATTCTAATATTATGTCCACTTTCCACAGTCCTCCCAGGTATCTAAGTCTGTCCCTACCACCTACTATTAGTACAACAGAAGTCCCTGGTCGAATTGACCTAGAAGGAGGTAGCCAAATGAGTGAGATATGTCAACATACGAAAAAGCAAAAGCTTGTCCACCTCGGTAGTGACCCTGAAACCCAAACGAAGGTTTACGAATTATTTTTCTATGGCACTCTGGAGAAATACTCAAGGCACTAATTCAGGACCGATTTTGTTATGTGATGCTAGCCCCTGGAATCGAAACCGCGTACACAGGATTCGAACCCACGTACACATTTTACAAGAGAAACCCGGCCTGCGTGTCGAAACTTGAGAACATGATGCGAAACTGATGCACCACACTCCAAAGCCACCCACATACAACTGGATTGGTAGATTGGGGGATATAAATCGAAACTGCTTTTGCCCTGGATTCATATGTCTCCTAGTCACCGAGTTCACCTTCCTATCTGCAATTTGTTTGTTTATCAGTCATCATCTGTTGACTTGGCCTCGTTATCCATGTCTAGATGTCTAACTGCAGTATTTACTTTTGCGCAACCATCTCACAAGCGTATACATGGTGTCCTCTATTCTACTGTCCTTTTCTATCATCCTAGTTCCGACATCGACTAGAACAAGTCAGCAAGTGAGCGTCCTCCGTCCTCTCTCGGTATCTGGATTTTTCTGGTGGTTTTCATGAATGTTTCACATGCTATCTTCTCATCACTCTTATTATGTCTAGTTCAGTCGACCGAATAGCTACTCGTTAGTATTTAATAAGGGCCTACCTCGCTCCTTCCCGTCAACCAACCATACAGTAGTGGCGCCGTAACGTCAGGCACGATCACATTTCCTATTGATGCTCACGTTTAGTTTACTCTCAAGATACCTATACTTGCTCTCAATTGCCATAACAGTGTAATGCATGCACCGCCACTGTAGTCAATATTGATATATTCAAACAGTACCCAAAGTCCCTACTATTTACCTTGATTCATCCCCGTCCACGCGATGTATGAATTCGACGCTTGCTATGAATCTCTAGGGCAAGACCACCGCGGCGTCGAAGAGCTTGTCGCCTTGTCATGTGACGTTAGAGAACCCGATCACTCTTCATATCGACAAGATCGCTTCCGCCTCGTCTTTCGACTTAGCGATAATCGTTGCTTATTCCTGTCCTCACGCCCCTATATTCACCGGAATGATGATACGTTACGTCCCCTGCGACTAGTACTCGACTGTAACGCGGGAACGTCGCCCGATGTATATAGTCACCGGCTGCTAGGCGGGTGCGCCTCGCCATTGATCCCTCATTCGGTCTGGAGACGAACTACTGTTAGTCGAATCGTGTCCTTCATCAAGACGCAAGTGCTGTGGTTTACCGTCCATATGAGATAGACACGACTGGACGGTTATTCCTGTAAGCATGGATATTAAGCCAACCGTTAACCCGCACCTAATAGGAATTCAGGTTCTCGATCATCCGTCAATTGACATATGAAGCCGTAGTATGCTTCCCGGAGGGAAGGGAAATGACATTGGCCAAGTTCAAGAACTTCTTTTCCCGAAAGTTTCATGAGGATGGGATTCATCAACACGGTCCTCTGGGCAGCGGCATTTTCGAAAAGTCTACTAGGATTGGCATTTTCGAAAGAGAGACGCCGATTTGTACATGCGGTGATGAAAACGGACAACCTGTGAAAGCCGAGAATTGGTCCCCGTCCATGGTGGTTGGGATGCCCGAACACCCAAATTCCCAACTGTGGCCATTCTTGCGCTCACGCTTGCCAATATCCGCCGTCACGTCGGAACCTAAACAGCAGAAACAAGAAAGCGCTTTAGACGTTGGCGAAAACAATGAGCAGAGTCCACGCTTGCCAACACTCGCCACCAGGTCGAAACCTAAATGGAAGAGACGAGGGAGTGCTTTAGACGCTGGCGATGACAATACGGAGAAGCCACGCGTGCTCCGATCTACATCTCGAGTGTGATAGTGTCACCGTCTTTATTACAAACAAGTAAGATATCACACTACCAACCCATGCATTATTTTGGGTGTATTAGACTGGCCGCCTTTGTGTTCGCCCTGACCTTTCAAAGTCATTGGGACTTAGCACGGTTCTTCTTCCAGCAAACCTGACGATCTCCTACTGTCCAAATCGAACTCGCGAAATATTATTATCATTACTTCCAATGTCTCGCCTCTACTTCCAGTGTCTTACCTCTAATTCCAATGACCTACCTCTAACTGCCAGTGTCTTCCCTCTGAACTCTCCCTTACTTGTGTAGCAACCAAAGGTTGTAATAAGACAGTAGTATGCCCCTCTATCAACCGCAGCGTGCATGCCCCTATATATCCCACTGAGCCGACTGATCCCACCGTCCATTTCTTGTTCACCATCAAACTACCTTAGCACCATGGACATCCACTCCTCATCCAATCTCGACTACCTGCACAACCCCTGCCTCGTCAAGGATATCTTCATCGCCTGCTACGACGCAACCCCCCGTTTTACTCGAAATCTCCTATCCCCACAAGCTCCCCTCCCGCAACCTGTTCGTCCTCATCCTACATCTCAGAGAGGGTGCGCTGATCCGGCTTGTTCTTCTCCCAAAGGGCCCCTGTGGCCCTTCCGGTGTGATCCAAGGGATGCGCGTCGAAGAAATCGAGACGTTGAGCTCTGGCACGGGGGCGCCGCGCCGAGTGTGTATCGGCCCTCCGTCTCGCTTTTATCCTTCATGGCTCGGTCATATGGCCGCCTGCTGGGGCCGATTGTCGTGAGCGTTGGGATTATCATCGGAAGAATCTGGTGGGTGAACGAGACGCGGGGTGATTATGGGTTGAGTGGCTACTACGGTCGAAGCAGGATGTATGCGAGTCGGATATATTGACGTCACGTCCTCGGAGGTTTTTGCTGACTTTGTTAGATACCCGACCTTGAACGCATTGAACGCTGGAATAATTCTGATGGCTGAGTCGAACGATCCCTCCTCATTCCTATCTAAGAAGTACGGCTCGGAAGTCGTTACTCCATGGCCGCGAGCGGAGTAAGATTCGGTAATATCCAGACTACGGAGATTTCCACACTATGGAGTGCCGCCCATCGATCAATTGACGGGGACACATAGAGTGCAGTTATGCAGAATGAAATGCCATTGATATGCGACTCTAACATGATCCTATCCCACATGTGTAATCCTACGCCGCCTCTATCACATACATACGACCGGGTATTCGCCGCTTACACACGTCCCCGCGAATGAATTACACACCGTAGCGAGCTCCGTCATCCTACCGTAACGTCCTCCATCGCCTAATGCTACTCATGGCTTCGAACTGGAAACGGTCCCAATACCCTGAAAACGATATGTATGATTCAGTTCCGTCTACGCGAAATAGCTCTTCCACAACACGCCTTCCAAATCCGCCAGCTGCTCCGGCTCGAACGCCTATAAAACCCCGTTAGTTCCAATTCCCAAAGTGCAATATCGCAACGAAAAAAAAAGAAAGAGATGAAAACAAGTAAGGGAAAAAACTCACCTTAACATCCACATGCCACGTATCCTGCCGTGTCTTTTTAAAATCCGCCAAAATCCCCTTCACGCTCTTCCCCACCGTCCCTCCATCTCCACTCGCCTTCGTTGCCAACGTCGCCAACACTTCCGGCAACCACCCCGGCGGCGGACTATGGTACGGAAACGCCTGCACCAGCGCCCCCAAACCCAACACCGCCGCGTGCCGCCCGATGGTCGTCTGCGCCTGCGCGGGCGTCGGCGTCCCGGGGACCCTCCGCTTCGGCAGCGGATTCGCGGCGAGCATCTCGGAGAAGCGGGCCTTGAGGGTTTTCACGACGGCGTCGCGCTTGGCGATTGGGGAGCAGCGGATCATGCCGGAGAGGGTGGTCGAGGCGCCGAGGCGGACTTCGTATTGAGGGTCGCGGAGCATAGCGGAGACACTATCGAAGAGGGTTTGCTGGTGGGCGGGGGACATGAGGAAGAGTTCGCGGTAGAAGAGGACTTGGATATTGATAAGGATGCGAAGACGCTGGTGCCAGGAGGAGGCGGTGTTGCCGATGGAGATGAGGGAGGCGATGAAGGGGCCGTCTTCGCCCGCGCGGTGGGGGACGTTGGCGATTTGCTTGTAGACGTGGTATGCGAGGGATTGGAGCTCTTGATCTTCTTTGATGTCCATCATGTGGAGGAGCTCGACCGTCAGCTGCGTGGGGATGAACGGGATCAATTCCGTGCACTCGAACGACGTGAGTGCCGAGTCCAGCCACAGAAGCACCGTCTTGCCGCCTTGCGTGTACGACGACGGCGACTGTTGTCCCGGTTGGCGCTCTGCCCGCCACTTTTGCAGGCGCTCGAAGATGTCGTTCATGGTTGCCGTGAACTCCTCGGTGGGCTTATATGGCTGTAACCCAATTGACCCCGCCTCTTTCTGCGCGTTCACTAACGCCGTCACATTAGGATACGACTCATGATACCGCGTCCGATAGATCGTCGCTAGCGTCTGCCCCATCGCCTCGCGGACACCCTTATATGGATGATCCAGATGTGCCAAGAAATCTTCGAGGATCGGCTTCTCCAGCTGGAAATGCCACCCTGTCTCCAGAATGCACTGTTGCAGCGCCTGAATCTTCGAGCTCTCCTTGAACGCTGCGTTCGACGACATGTCCAGCTTGAAGCTCGCCAACCAGTCCACCAGCGGCCACGCCCGACGCGGATCCTTCGACTGGAATGCCACGTGCAGGAACGTCTGCCAGTACGACGACGTCTCGGGCGACAGCCCGTCGCGCAGGATGCCGCGCACGATCGGGAACGCGTACTCCCAGATCTCCACCTTCTGCTCCTTGGGTAGGTAGTCCGCGCATGAGATCAGTCCGCCCATGATCTCCGCAGTCGCGCGATGCTGGTGCTTGTCGCTGCCGTCGCCGAACACCGTGCCGCTAAGCTCCTGGATATCCGCAAATGTTGCAGTCGTGAGACCCGCGAACACGAGCTCGAACGCCGCGGACAGGGTGTACGCGGACGACACGCGGAACCGGTCGCTGTGCGGATCGCGCGGCTCCTGCTTGATGTATGAGAAGTACGTCGAGAACCACACCCGATCGAGATGCTTCGCGATCGTCTTCCGTACCTTATCCTCCACGTCGTCGAACTCCAGCGCCGGGCGATCGGGCAGAAACCCGGTGATCTCCTTCTCCCAGACGAGCCACCCGCAATGGTCCCAATCGATGTAGAAATTCACGTCCGGCTGCGCGAACCGCTTCAGGAAGCTCTCCGTCCAGTGCGGATCCGACGAGTTCGTCGGCGCCTGCACCATATCCGGCACGTCCTCTTTTAGGAGTAGCCAGTTCTTGTAGCTGTGCTTCGCCACTGCCCGTGTCTGCACGAGCCCGAACAGCGCTAGCAGCGCCCCGGAATATAGCGACCGCAGGCTCGGATGCTGGTCGACGGCGCCCTTCGCCAGCATCTCGATGAGCGGCTCGCTCGCGATGAACTCGAACCGCATGCCGAGATTGATCACGATGGCGGCCGCGCGGGACGCTTTCTTCCAGTGCGCCGTCTTCGCGACCTCGAGCAACTCGGCCGCGAGCTTCGCTTTGCGCCCTTCGATCTTTTGCCGCTTACCCGCGATCTTGTCGCCGCGCCGCTGGATCTTCACCGTCATGCGCTCGACGTGTTGCTCGTCCGCGTCCGTGGTCGTCAGCAGATCCTTCACGATATCCGCGTCGACGATGACCATGCGATCGGTGGGCTTCCCCATGTCCATGATGGGGAACGCGGCGTTCGCGGCGAGTTTCTGCACGGACGGCTTGTCGACGCCGGTGACCTCGACAAAGCACTTGATGAGCCGCGGGGTGAAGCGCCAGTCTTTACTGATGGTCTTAGCGAGGGAGCCGAATAAGAGGGAGTAGATGACGCCCTTGATGCGCGGGTAGTCTTGCGCGGCGATGGCCGTTTCGAGGGTGTCGAGGAGCGGAGGGACGACGAGGGGACGGGATCCGATGACGCATTTGACGGCGTTTTCGTTGGCGGATTGGGCGGTGCGGCGGATGTCGGTGTAGAGGGAGACACTGGACTTGGCGAGATCGAGGAGGAGCATCTCGTCGAGCTTGGTACGGAGGCGGGGGTTGGCGTTGTGTCTCAGTCGTTGGAGGTGGTAGACGTTTGCTCGTCTTGCTAGCAGCGGCCTGGGATATTCCTTCCGTATTCCACTGAACTTGAACGGCAGGATATCTGCCGAGTAGAGCCTCGACACACGATCCAGGACATGAGCCGACCTCTCGATGCCAACATCGACGAACCACGACTTGTAAGCCGTGTACAACGCATTGAAGCAAGCCACATCATCCTCCTGTTTCTCCGAAAGGAACACATGGACCCGATGCAGTGTCTCACCGACATCCCTTCGGAGCTGGTGGATCAGTTTATACTGGTCTCCCTCCCGGTCAAGCGAGTATCCCGTTTCATACTGAAACGTCGGCTTCACCTCCTCATCTTCCGCCTCACCCAAGTTCGCCTCGGTCTCATTCGCATCGCTTTCCGGCTCCTCCGCTGCGGGATCTTTCATGACGATGTCGGTTGACCCATTCGGTAAGTCCGTGTCGCCATGTCCGGCCTCAATCTCATGGATCTCATGCGCCGGATCGAAGAGGACCGAAATTCCCGACAAAATCAACCGCAGAAGCACTAGATGGCGCGACACCTCGTCGCTCCAATCTTTCCCCGTGCCATCCCGTTTTGTCGGCGGATTCTCGCTCGTCAACGCCGTCAACGACTTCAGCGCATGCCGCGTCTCGTTCTGAAACACCTCGATCGCGAACTCGATCTCCGCCGCCTTCGGCACGTGCCAGCTGATCTGCATGTTCTGCTTATCGGGAAGCTTCCCCCAATCGGCGGGCGTCAACCCGCGCTCTAACTCCGCCTTCTCGTAGATCGAGAAATCGATCGTGTAGGTCACCGTCAAGTTGAGCAGCAGATGGTGCACGAAATTCGAGATGTGGACTGTCGGAATCCCTTTGCAGGATTTCTGCATGTGTTCCGCGATCCCGATCAGCTCGTCCTTCCATTTCAGCACGCTGTCTCCCACGTGCACCACGCACATGCTTAATAGACTGATATTCCAGACGAGCGCGCGGTCGCGGGGGAGGACCTCGGATCCCGTGGTACGGGTGGAGCCAGCGCCGTTGTCATCGATCTCGGTGCGGATGCCGGCGATGAGGGTGGGGAGGAGGCGGTCGAGGGCCTTTTTGGGGTTGATTTTGACGAGGGCATTGCAGATGAACGCCATGGCGTCGCGGGCTTGGTGGATGACGTGGTTGCTGACGAACTGGGCGATCTTGTTCAGCGCGATGTCGTAGAGCTCGGGGGAGAGAGTTGCGAGGAGCGGGGTGAAGGTCGCCGGAAGGGTGTTGACGACGCTCTCCTCTGGCGATCCGCTCTTAACTCGGGATGAGTCTGGTAGATTCTCAAGGAGGGTGAAGACTCGGCCGATGAATTGCATGACGAACTCCGCGAGTCCCATCGTAGAAGACCGGAGGATCGCTTCCTCTTGTTCCGGCGTCATCTCCTTCTCATAGTCGATCTCGATATCCCCGCCTTCTTTTTCCAGTCTTTGTAGCTGTTCTTGAACCCACAACACCGCGGTACCTTCCGAATCCTCGGTCGAATACGCTGAATTCTCCTCGCCGTTCGGAATATTTTCATCCGTGTGGGGCTTCTCTTTCGTCAGGTCGCAGAGTGGAATGCAGTAGCTCACATTTTGGATGTAGGCCAGCGTCTGCAACGTCTTCTCCAAATCGTTCGGATCGATACCGGGGAGACAGAGCCCTAATAGGGACATGACATGGCACCGATATCCTCGCGTGCGCGCCATGACCTTCGCGAGCATCTGGAGCGCTCGGATGGACGAAATCGTGCGATGGACCTCGACCAACCCCTGCAGGGCCGGGTAGATCCTCTGGAGCGCGCCGGGGATGATTAGATTGGGTTCGAGGTACGCGAGGCTCTGCAAGCTCGACAGCGCGTACGAGATTGCGGCATGGCTCTTCGAGAAGATGGTCATGAACGTCACCTCCCGCAGACACAGGACGAAGCGCCGCTTCACCTCGTCGGTCAGCCGGCGGCCTTCCGGGACTTCCATCTCGCCGCTGTGCTCGCGGTTCCAGCGCATGACGAAGAAGTCGGTCAGGTAGTATACAAGCTGTGAAAGCGAGCGCGTCCAGCTCCCGGAATTGGAGGGGTGGAAATACGTTTCCACCGCTTCGATCAGTCCTTCCAAATTCGACAATATCGATCGCTCGTTATCCAGGCACGCTGGGGAGAGGGACATCACGATCCATCGAGCGATGTTATGCGTGATGGGATGCTTTCGAGGATCCCGCTCTAGGAGCGCCGCCAACCCCGACGTGTTATCCACATGTGAGCTATACGGCGACGAGGACTGGACGAGTGGGATCTCCAGCAGCCGCAAGATGGCCGTGAAGATCAGGTTCGATTGGTCTTCGGTGTAGATGCCATGCTGCGACCAGGGAAGATGCTCGGTGATCAGACAATCCCTCGCGAGGCGGGAGAGCAGGTCCAAGAAATGCATGTCGAACACCCGCGACCGGTTCACGAGCGACCAGAGATGGAAGAACGTCGGCATGTAATGCTGCGGCTGGAGATCCGGCCGATCTTTCGGGCCCGGGGTGGTGGGAAACAGCAGATTTAGGAGGCCGACGACGGTGAAGGCGCCCTCGGTGAAGGAGGTGGTGAAGTGCGGGAGGAACTCCTCGAGCATGGCGGGGATCTCGCGCGGGTCGAAGTAGAGTTGGGCAAAGGTGCACATCTTGTTGAGGGTGCGGACATTGCGGCGGATGGCGCCGCTGGACGAGCCACCGGTGCTATTGGGGAGGACGAAGATTTTGAGCTCCTTGAAGAGGGGACGCCAGTCAAGGGTGAGGTCTTTTCCGTTACGGAGGTAGTGTTTTCGTCTGGACGGATGGTCAGTCAGTTTGGGCGCTGGCAAGGCTGAGCGATAGGATGTCAACATACTTTGTCAGAGTCATAAATGTGCCCGCGAATCTCTCCGCCGTCAACACTTCCAACCCCGGAGCCAGTGCCAGCTCATAATATAACCTCACCAACTTCACCCTCGTGTCTCGCGGCAAGTCGAACTTCAACGACAGCCATCCTCGCAGCTCCCTCGTCCAATGGGTCGCACCAGGGGCGAAATCCCCTGCCGACACAGCGACATACAGATGCTCGACGATGGTGTTCAAGTTCTGCTCGTGTTCCTTGGTCGTCTCGGTCGGATAGGGAAGATGCTTGAAGTACGGAAACGTCCGTGGTCGCGATCGGCTCTCCTTGGGGCGATCGAGGCCGTTGGGAACGTTCGATGCATCGTGCGGGTTGCCTCCGGGGGAGGTGGCACGTGAGATGTCGGAGTTTAAGCCTATGCCAGAGTATGTGCTCACCAACTGAGCTATTCTATCTGCTCCTGCCATGGTCTGCCGTTGTCGTGGACCTCACTCAACTGCGGAGCTGTCGGGGGAGTGGTGTGTGTGTAGGCAGAACAGCTCGGACTGCATGAGAGAGTCCGGAGATGTGGACAAGAGTATGGATTGAATGGGGGAATCCGGATCGGATGGTGAGGGAAGAGGTATTGATTGGATTCCAGAAAGAAGAGAGGAAGGAGCGATCAGGCTTTGAGACGGTGAGATGGTGGGTTGGATGCAGTGTGATCAATGGTAGCAGTAATCACAACAGCAGCAGGTGCATGTGTCGTTCGTTACTGCAGTGTACGCTGGACTGCGGTGCTTCAAGTGCAAGGGGAAAGAGCTATGGCCACTTCTGTGCTTCCAGTTCTGTACCAGTGCCGTCCAGTGGAGGAGTCCAAAAGTGAGGCAGTAAGGCAGTGAGGCAATACCGCAGCAAGACTGCCTGATGCTAATGTCACTCAACAACTGACCTCTCACAGCAAAGTATTTCCCAACACAGAAACTCTCGCTGCACAGAGGGCACAGTTGAACCACCCTTCTGGATATTTCACCTGCAGTCGGCGCTTATCCGCAGAACCCGAAGCGAAAAAGAGAAAGAGATCGGTCGAAAATCAAAGAACGAGCGGCTGTTCGGGGCGTGAGCCGCTATTTGAGGTTTTCGAGAAGCTCAGGCATCAACGTCAATACGCAAGCAGACGAGACCAGAGCACACGACCAGGGCGGAAGCCCAGAACGCGTCGCGGGTTGACGGCGAAATCGGCTCCTAACATAATCCTCTACCTTTTTAATCTGGAGGATTTAGTCAGACGAAGCCGCCTCCCTCGGATTCGAATCTACACGTAATTCCGGAGCCTAACCGGCGCTGAACTGCTGATTCACCGCATCCGCAATGTCTTACTACGATGTGGACGCCATCTTGACCGATGCACAGGCAAGCCAACCCGCATGCCCATCACGAGAAAAGATGCTAAGTTTTGGGAAATAGAAAGTACCGTGTACCTTCGAGTTGACGGTTCCTGGATTGGGTCACCTGGAAGGCAACCCTGGTGCTGAAGTGCGTTGCTATCCCCCATCCTCCATTTCTTCTCTGACGAATATACAGGTAAAAGAAGGCACCAAACTCGAGCTCCCCCTGTGGCTTGCGCAAATGCTCGCAATCACGTAATGCTCATAACATAGTATTTCCTATCTACCTCCCGCTAACCAACCACAGCCCCGCCGGCACCAAACCCGGAATGATTACCCTCGACCTCCCCGACTCTCTCTCCCAGAAAGTCACCAACGCCCTCCGCGCCGACCCACGCACCGTCGAGCTGCGGTCGCTGGCGCCGCATTTCTTTAACTTAGGCACGCGGATGCTGGATTTGTTTGAAGAGGAGGAGTTGAGTGATTTGTTGACGGAGGTGAGTCGCATCCCATCCGAGCACGATGGGCTGGAATGCAGCTTGGGTGATGTGGATCCGAATGGCTGACGTTGATGATCCATTGACTAGTCCTTCAAACTCCGCGCGAAGGAGTTGGCGGACCATGCGCATAATCCGCGCGGAGCGCTCGGGGAAGGGGCGGAGTTTCTGCAGGGGTTGGACGAGAATGAGCGGCGCTGTAAGTGCACCACTTTCCCATCTTGATTCTCTTTATGGTCCAGTCATCTGATGCAAGATAGTGTTTCGTGCAACGCATGAAGGCGCCAAAGCCGTCCGGGCATGGCTGGTGGGGATGCAGAAGAAATAATCTATCTTTAATGGATGGCGCGGGAATTGTGTCGAGCAAGTAGTCCGTGAAAAGACCGTTCATTTCTGGAGAGCTTGGAGGATGGTTTGAGCTTGCTCGGCAGAATAACCGAAGAACACCGGTCCGTTGAAGATCATCTGCGGCCGCTTCGCCCCGTCGTCCTGCTGGGGTTGAAGGAGCTTCTGGCCATCTTCGTCCATAACCACAGCATGTAAGCCGTTTGGCTTGTCGGCCGAAGCGAGCTTTTCAGTTGCCTTTCCCAGCGGGCATCCACCCTTATCTGCGCCCTTCGATTCCTCCCGTTGCCGAGCCTCCGCCTTCTCCTCATATTCAACCGGGATCGGCACCCCCCACGGCCGCGTCGGCGACTCTCCCAACCGCACCTCCCGCAGCGGCCGATCGAACCGCTGCTCTCTCCCATCCTTCACCTCCGAGCCATCCCTCCGCTCCGGCTTGCGCACCTCCTCACTCCACTGCTGCACCCGCTCCCCGCTCGCCTCCATCTGTAACTCCTCCTCCTCTTTCGGTGGTAGCAGATCTTTGTGCTTCACGCTCAGCCCCTGGATCATGCTCACCATATTCCCATACTTCGCATCCAGCCGCCGCACGCTGTCGGAATTCGTCTGATACCTCCGCACACACACCTCGTGGCTCCGCGGGATCTCGTGCTTGTGCTTTTGGAAGTACTCCGCGATCTCCTCCGGGGAATGGAGGTCGAGATACCGAATCGGGCACACCGCCGTGGAGCTGTCGCCCGAGCCGGAGGGACAGGAGAAAGGGATGCTGGTGGGCGCGGCGGTGCCGAGTTCGGCGGCGATGGGGTCACCTACGGCAGAGCTAGCATCGGCGGGGTTTGCAGAGATATGGGCGGATGGGAGGGTTAGTTTAGATTGCCGCGACGCGAAGGGACATCCGATAGCGGGTTGAGCATTATTTTTCGGGGACGCGGGTTTCCCCGAGACGGGACAGCGGGCGGCGTTGTTCATCCCGTCAATGAGATTATTTGCTATTTGAATGTCCAAGGCTCGCTTTCTGCGGGTATCATCCGGGTGGTCTAGGAGGACGGACAACCAGTTCGTGCAGGTATCATGCGATGATCGTTGACATGGCTCTTTCTTATTGTCGATACACCCCCCTCGACTATGTAAGTGCTCTTCGATATCAGCCGGCTGTGAAGGGGTCCCTTGTGACCCGACCTAAGTATGCAGCGTCAGTGATCGGTTCCATCGAAGTTTGCATGGAAATTTCAGCGGCAGGATATTATATCAGAGAGTGTGTAAAGTGTAGTCGGTCACCGCTGCGTACAGCTAGCGATCTAGAGCTATGTTTGATCATCATAGAATATCAAAGGGTATATAAGTACGATAGGAATGTTCAACGCTTACCGGGCATCGTCCGTCGAGCTTTGCTTGGAGTGCACGACATTCCTGGAAAAGAACCTGCATCTCCTCGTTCAAGGCCGAATAGCCTCGAACGATTTCATCGAGTGTGGAACCCATGATGATATTATTGCAATCCGCTAAAACTTAAAAGTAGCGAAATGAAAAGGCATTAGTGTTCGTCAGTCATGATTGTCAGCTGTTGCCTCCGAGTTGAAATGTGAAGGAGGAGAAGAGATCAGCGGAAGTCGAAAGCAATATAAATACTAGTCACGTGAATCTCCACTTCGACATCCTACCCCTGCGCATCGTCCATTGAAGGAAATCTTGACTCTTAAGCTTCGTATCAAAACTCGAAAGTCCACCCTCTATCACACCACAACCTTCATCTACCCAACACCAAAAGAGCATGGAACCACACCACTTATAGTCGCTCGACTCTCTCAAAAGCGATGGCCTCGTCCTTTTCCCGCGCCTTCTGGCGCTCCCGCGCTTCCCTCCAATCCTTCCACCATCCCGCCCGTCGAGCTACCCTCACCACTACGTCGCACTCCACGCACCCGGAATCCTCGATCCTCTCTGCCCTCAACACGCGGACCACCAAACCCGCCAAATCCTTCCCACCAATTCCCCCGTTCCCCAAACAGCCGACATCCACCATCGCGAAGCAACCCTCCGCGACCTCGACTCCGGCAGCACAACCACCTGCCGCGACCGAAGCATCACCCCCGGAACCGAGCTCAGCAACCCCCAAGGAAACCTCCCAATCCATCCCCCAACTCCTTCCCCTCCTTCGCTCCCAACCTCCCTACTACATCCAAGCCCACATCCACGGCAAACCCTACCTCCTCACGCAAGGCGACACCCTCCGCCTTCCTTTCCACATGTCCGGCGTCGCCCCCGGCGACGTCCTCCGCCTGACCCGTGCTTCCGTCCTCGGCTCGCGAGACTACGCGCTGAAAGCGGGAAGCGCGCCGAAAACCGAGGGAGCAACGGCGCAGTGGGTGGATGAGCGGCTCTTTGTGTGCAGGGCGACGGTGATGGGGGTGGAGAGTGAGCCGATGCGGGTGGTGGAGAAGAAGAAGCAGAGGACGAGGAAGACGAAGCATGTTAAGAGTAAGATGAAGTTTACGGTGTTGAGGGTGGGGGAGTTGACAGTGAGGAGTTTGGAGGAGGCGGGGTGGACGGAGGGGGTATGAGAGATTGTTTCGTATACGCCTGTACGGCCATAGTGAATTTTTGGGCGCCAGAGAGCAACTGGAGAAGCTCGGCTCATAACTTTGTTGTACAGGACGTTTCTGTACGGGTGAATTGTATAAGCATCTAGCATTTTCCATATGTATCAACCCCTTCATGAGAATCTTCCGTGGGACAAGACTATTCATATCATTGCGTAAAACAAGATGGGACGCATTATTGTCTATATTTCAGGTAAAATCCCATGAACCCAAGGTCCTATTATGGAATTGTGCTACATTGGCCGATCTCGGCTGACCAGGACTACCAATCTCACTCCGTCACCACCACCGGAGTCCACCCATTCAGAACAAACGCCGGATTGCTATAATCCTGAATGATCTGCGCATCCTTCGGCAACTTCAACTGCCGCGACACATTGTGCCGTTTCGACGTATCCACCAGCACGCCCTCCAGATCCGTCGTAGCATACTCCCAGAATTTCACATTGCTCGTATCAAACGGCGGCCCCTGAATCGGGTCCCACCCCTCCGCCGACACCCCGCTCGTCTTCGTGTTGATCAGCACCATCTCCGCAAAGGGGAAGTTCGCCGTCGTGTTCCCCTTTCCGTTGTTCGGAAGGCGGCCGTAGACCGATTTGACCTTCTGGCCGGCGGGGTTCTCGGGGGTGACGGTCCACGGCAGCGGCTCGTCGATGGCGGCGAGGGTGGAGTTGACGAAGACGTTGCCGTGGCTGCCCTCGGGGGTACGGGTCCAGGTGAAGGGGCCGATGGAGTCGATGCGGCTGCGGAGGTAGTAGACGGCGGCGTAGCCGAGGACTGTGTCGCCGTGGCCGATGATGCTACTGTCGACGAAGTAGATGGTGCCGTAGGTGGTGAAGGCGTCGCCGGAGCCGTTGAGGGACACGTGGTCGATGATTATCCGCTCACCGCGGACGAGGAGGGCCTCGGCTTGGCCGATGAAGTAGTTGTTAATGGTGAGGCTGCTGAGTTGGATGTCCGTGGTGTTGTACAGGGTAAAAGCAGGACGTCTAGATGGGCCTCCGCGAGACGGATTGAAGGCGCTGTTATTGGGATATCCAACGATGGTCTTCTCACGGCTTTGGCCACGGATGACGAGGTTCCGCTTATTCTGGATGAAGATGAGCTCTTCATAGTTCCCGTCCTTGACATAGATATTTACGCGCTGAGCGTAATTTTCCGGAACGAAGTCCACCGCCCCCTGTACGGTGTTGAAGTCCCCACGTCCATCATTCGACACGGTCAAGCGCTTTGATTCGAGGGATGGGGGGAACAACTTGGTCGAGAAGATCCATGGTGATCGATCCGAGAAACCGTCAAACGTTCCTTTTGAGGCCTTCAACACCTCGGGGTCGACGGTCACCTTGTACACCCTCCCGTATTTAAGCACATTGTTATGCGGGTAGATAGTCGCAACATTGCCACGGACAATGATTGGGAAGAAATAGAAATCCAGACCGCCAATAATGTTGACCTGGTATGGATTTTTATCATTGGGATCTGCAGGGGGTGGAGATGTGGTTGATCCATCGGCTGTCGGAGCCCTGCCACTTGGATTCGGTGACGCCGGGATGCTCATGTTCAGCGTATCGACCACCTTGTTGGCGAAGACATCGTAAATCCGAATGAGTCCAGAGTTACCGATCTCCGGAGGGCTGTCAAATTCGAGGACAAGGTGCGTGTCCGGATTGACGGTGAAATCTCCCTGAGGTGGGAAGGTCTTCACCTTATTCTGAGGCTTGGTAGGCGGCGGATGGCCGTATGCGTCTTGCGCCGTGGCGTGGCCCAACGCCAAACAAATGGCGGTGATGGTTCCAATCTTCATGTTGAAGGGATCTTACGATTGCTTTGGAACAACTGGACAGGACCATGAACGCCATCTTGAGAAACGGACTCGAGCACCTATAAATAATTCAAAGGCAAGAGTAATTTGATACGGAGATATAACTTGAGTATAGCATGACTCGATATTATCTCGGTCTAAGCGCTGTACGAGAGTACGACAAGACGGACAAATACAAGTGAGATTAGATTACCTATCATAAATGGTAAACCCAAGTTAGCGGACTCCTCCATCACCACTTACCAGCTTCCCCGGATGTTGAAGTGGGTCAATTGTTGTCAAACCAGGCTTGCGATATGCTAGTAATCGAATACGAAAATTATACACCAATAGAAAGGACTCTGAGAATATAAACGATCGTTAAGCCATCGAAGACTACGATGGCATGCAGGCGGATGCAAGCACACCATCATGTCAAACATGCGATGACAACTGAACTGATGATAGGACTAGCCACTAAGGACTTGGGGTTCACGTCTGCCGACTGCCGACTGCCGATCGCTGTCCAATTGACAGAAAATACCTAGGCATCTTTCGCGCCTAAAAGAGGGGAGAAATCTTTGCAAGTCAAGCTCTCTACCCATACGCTTGACGCAGTTGAGAATGATGGGATTCTTCACCACTGATGGCAGAATACAGGAAGGAGGCGGAGATAGTGGTTCGACTAGAAGCTCCTCCACACTGTAGGTATGGGAAAAGAAGAACATTATGAATACCGTGGATTTTGAGGAGAGACAAGGAGTGATAAAAACATTGAATCCCAATTGAACGCACAAACATTCTGTGAGTGATTGTGTACGTATATTTGGCGGCACGAAAATCGATCTTGCATTAACTACTGAGTTGCAACTGCAAAATATTTAAGGCAATAAGGCAATAATCCAACTCGTGTGAGGCACCCAATTTTAGCGGACGACGGGGACAAATTGCGCTATCCAAGCAAGTTGAATGTTTGAAAGTTTCAACTTCATCTTGACCAGAAGCCACAGTCTCCAAGATACCCAATGCCGCATTATGGCCGAATAGTCCTCCGCCCATGGAGGCAATTGCCTCTTCGATATCCCAGACAATTACCCTCCCTCCAGCCTCTCCACCGACAACAATGGCGCAACCCCGCCGATTCTTCCCGAGGAGCTCTACTGCCTCCAACGCTCAACTATCGTTGCTATAGTTCGGCGAGCGCGTTTCCCTCCTCTACCGCGTCTGCCAATGGAAACACAGCAATTGCTCCTGTTACCGCCGTCAATGCCCCTCCATCCGTACCAGAACATCTCCGACCTCTCTACCAGGCTCTGGAAGGTCTCAAGACACATGCTGGGAGTTATGTCAATATCAGCCGGCTGCAATTGGCGCTTGCCGGTTTAAAGAGCGAGAAGCCGGCGTTGCGAGTTGCTCTATTTGGTACGGCTGGGACCGATAGCCCGAGGAAGCTGGCGAGGTTGCTGTTGGCAGATTCGTTAAAAGAGGAAGAAGGGTGGGAGCGAGAGGTGGTCGACGACCAGAGCGGAAATGCGGTGGTGATTCGGTATGGCGAACCGTCAGATATTGTACCGCCACGGAGTGCGATCCCGACGACACTTTCTTCATCACGCGTATTGAGGGATCAACGGCTGGAAATCCTCGTCTCAAACCTGGATATCCTCCGACCCTCCACGTCAGACACGCCGACCGACGCCATTCTGGTGCCAGCTGTTGAAACTCGGACGTCCACGACGGGCCTCACGAGTTTGATTACGTATCCGGTACATCGGGCAATTGTCGTTTTGGAAAACCTTGACGATGTGCTGAATTATGCTCGATACGTCCTAGCCCAGGATAGCCGAGATCTGCCACCGGAGATGGTGAAGATTGTGGTGAACATGAAAGAGCGTGGGATAGATCCCGGCCCGGCCGGAAACTCATCCTCAATAACGATGGTCAACCCTGAGATCGCCCTTTCTGGGTTGAAATCAATACGAGAATCCGTCGCCAATGCTCCCGAGGCAACTCAACTACTCAATGCCTCGAACCTCACTTCGCTCTCCGACTGGCTCACGAACGATTCGTCCTCGACCTCACTCGATCCAACAATTCACACCCTTATAACCTCCCTATTATCCGACACCCTCCATACCATCAACACCACTCCATCAACTCTATCCCCCACATCCTCCCCTCCCATTGACTCAACAACCCTCAACACCCTCCACCAAGCCCTCTCCACTTGGTCCGCCCAAGCCCACGCCCACCACCAATCCGCTCTTCCCCACCTCACCACCCTTCCCCTCTCCCGCCTCTCCTCCCCTCTCCTCCTTCTTCTCCCCCTCCGCATTGACGACGTCCGCTGGATTCTCGAAGACGCCGTCTCGCGGCACTACCTCGTCCAGCCCGAAAAAGAGCTAATCTACCTCACCGCCCAGCTCACACGGCTCGGACTCATGCCGGAGGTGCCGATACTCAGCGAGGCGGAGCTGAATGCGCAGGCGCGGCGGATGGCATGGTCGGATTCCGAGGCCGGTGCCCAAGGGAAATCGACCGAAGTCATACCCGATACACCGTCCGAGACCCCCCGCACATCCCTCCTGCCCCCCTCCACCAATCTAACCGCCGCCACCTCCTTCGCGACCCTCGAATCCCTCCCCCTACCACAGCTCCCCACCACCACCCACTCCCCACACCACCTCACCAATCCCCTCAACCTCCCCCCTCTCTCCCGCACCCACCTCCTGCACGCCATCCCCTCCCTCCACCGCCGCGCTCAATCCCTCCTCACCACCTTCCTCACCACCACCTTCCTCACCACCTCCCTCGGCGCCCTCAGCTACGTCTCGTTCGCCAGTGTGCGCGCCACCGATGCGGTCGTGATCGCGGGGCTGGGAGCGGTAGTGGCGGCGAGGCGGTTTGTGAGGGGGTGGGAGGGTTGGGTGGGGGGCTGGGAGCGGAGTGTGAAGGAGGAGGGGAGGAGATATGTTGGAATGATTGAGGGGGTGGTAAGAGAAAGGTTGGAGAAAGGGGGGAGAGAGATGGAAGGGAAGGGGGAGGGGGAGGATGGGGAGGTGAGGAGGGCGAGAGAGGCGGTGGAAGGAGTAGGGAGGGAGTTGGAGATGTTAAGAGAAAGGAGATGATCATGTATTTTATATGTGAGGGTGGGGTTGTATGATATAGATGTGCCGGATGGGTTTGCCATCGGTTGGATAAGGGCAGATGGAATGAAGACCTGTGCTCTTACTAGTCATATGTCAAGGCTTACTCGGCCTGATAACAATGGTTCGATCCATCGCGTAATCTCCCCCCTGCTCCATCCGTTATATGATACCCATAGGCATCGCCGCATCCTTTCATGTTACTTCACCACACCAAACTACCAGAATACTTCCACCTCACAACCGCACTCACTCCCAACCCGAGGCGCAGAATATATCTCTCAATATTCAACCTCAAATGCAAGCTAAGCATATACTATACTACACCTTCCGTCCGAACCCCCCATCCGATAACACTCCGGCACCTCACCATCCTTTAATTATCCCACAAATAAACAGCCCAGCACGAACGTGCCCCATCAATGCGTCCTGATTACCACCGTCCTCTCCCTCCATGAATCTACATTCCGCATCCCTATCTCTCCCACCGTTTTAGTCCGTCCTTTCCTACGATCGGAAGCCCACCACCTTGCTCATGCTCCACTCTTCTCTGCTCCAGTGTCCTCGCCTCCGCACGGTGGCACCCGACCCATCCTGCCCTGTCTCCCTTTCGTACATTCACCACCTTCACCATCCCAGCGTCATCGACTAGACTGGACCGGCTGTGCTGCAGCAATTTTCCGCCGCCAACTTACAACGTCACATCCATCGACGATTGTCTGCCACCTACGACGTCGCCGCATCCCCATTCACCGCCGGCGCTTGCGGCTGCTTCATCTTCAGCGTAAGCGGGTAGACATAGTCGTCCGGATCTTCTTCTTCCCTATAAATTTAAAATAATCAGCACTCATCTCATCTCTTCCCTCGCTTCTATGCTTCAAACCATGTATATGGACAGGGGACGTACGGCAATTTCCATGCGATGTAATCCTCCGTGCTGAGCCCTTCTCGGCCTTCTTGCAAGGAGGCGAAGTCGCCGGGGGTCATGAGTCCCGAGCGATCGCGCGGAGATCCAGGCTCGGAGAGGGGACGGGTAATTTTAACGCTATCGGTACCGAAGAAGTCGCCTTCGTCGGCATCGGTGTCGAAGGAGGCAGGGTATGCTGATTTGTGATTTACGTTAGCTGTGAAATGCGGGAGAGGGGGGGGAAATCGAGGGGGACGAACCTCGTCGTAAAGCCAGCTGCCGCGCCTTGACGTACTCCAAGCCCATCCGCTTCCAATCCAGCAGATCGCTCAACCGCTCGGTCCGGTTCCGCTGGTTGATACGCTGGCGCTTGCTTTTCTTGGTGAAGTCGAACATGTAGTTGGTGAGCTGGTTGACGCTGTCGTCGACACCCTTCATGCGGCGGTCGACGATGTAGATACCGTAGTCGGCGGCGTTCTCGATCAGCTCCTCCATGTAGCAGCCGAAGCCGGAGAGGTTGGTGGTGATGGAGGGGACGCCCATGACGGTGCATTCGGCCGGGGTGTAGCCCCAGGGTTCGTAGTAGGAGGAGAAGACGCCGAGGTGGGTGCCGCGGACGAAGTCGTCGTAGTCGAGGGGGAGGACGGGAGAGGCGGAGGAGAGGAACTCCGGGTGGAAGACGACCTTGACGCGGTCGGCGGGGTGGTTGAAGAGTTGGCAGCGGCGGAGCTGGTTGAGGATGGGGTCTTCGGAGTCGTTGGCCATGTTGTGAGTTACGATCGGGGGGAGGGTGTGGCGCTTCATGGCGAAGAGACGGCGGCGGAGAAGGATCTTGTCGGCGGGGGAGACCAGCTCTTTGTCTTCGGGGAGGTCCATGCCTTCGTGCCAGAGGAGGGACCGCTCGAAGAGCTTCTTACCGATGTTGTCGGTGACGACGTTGATGGTGTCGTGGAGCGATTTGATGACCGCTTGGCCTTTCAGGGCTTCGACGGTGAGGGAGTGGGTTTGCGCCGGCATGATGATGAACGCGACCACAGTGACGGGGGATCCGGCGGCCTTCATGCGGTGGTTAAGTCGGGCGAGCGACTCAATGAACATATCGACGCCTTTATTCCGATATTCGTAGCGGCCGGCAGTAAAGAAATACAGCGTATTGTCCGGGTCGAAGTCGTTGTGGCCGTAGAAATGCCCGCGCACGAAGTCAGTGATCTTCATCTTGTTCTGCTGGTGCAGGTTTTGGAATTCGTGGGTCGCGGAGAACTTCTTGACGTTGAGCCCGTTGGGTAGGACGCCGTCGGGCTTCCGCTTCAGCAGGTGCTCGCTCTCGAACGCGGTGATGTGCGAGACGGTGGTGAAGACATCGGCGGCGTGGGTGGCAGCGCGTTCGATGCAGTAGCGGTGGTAGATGCCGCGTTTCCCGGCTTCGGCATCGACGTCGAAGTATTGGAGGTTGTTGTAGAAGTCGACAGAGCCGGCGCAGAGGTATCGGCCGAGGAGGGTGGCGTGGGTGGTGAAGATGGTGGTGACGTCGATGCGGCGTTTCTTGCAGAGGGGGAGGGCGACACCGGCCAACCATTCGTGGAATTGAACAACAACAGCTCGTTGTTTTTCGTGGAAGACATACTGGAGGAGGAGTTTAGCGGGATTGCAAGAGTGGAGGGTGCGTCATACCTCGCCCAAGAACCATGCGATCAGATAGCCAAACACGATGGCCTCGTTGGTCTCGTCGTCTCCTGGTGGTGAAGGAATACCGGCGACACTCCATAGATCACCCTTCCACTCATCCAGATAGCCATAAGCTGACTTCGTATCGAAGAGCAACACTCGTGGAGCACCATCGATCAGCCATCGTCCGTACAGGGTAGCGATTCCCCGCTCGTTCATGGACTTGATTGTCTCTAAGAGAGCGGGGTCTTTGGGGGTGAGCTCTTCCACTTCGGTCGCGGCCTGATCGAACGTCAGTTTGGTCATATAGCTAGGGGTTTGCCAGACATACGGATCCTCGATTGAGAGGGCCAAGTAGTGTGTATGCGGCGCCATATTCGGCGGTGGTGACTTGAGCTTTGGATTTGAGGACGGAGTAAATACCGCCAACTATTTTTTCGGCATCAGCACTATTTGGGATGGTCTCATTCATAGAATCGTACCTCTATGAGCTACTTCGGTCGCAACCTCGAAGAGCAGGTGGTTATGCACGTCTCGTTTCGGGGCGTCGGACATGGTGACGTCTTCAAGTCACGCTCAAGGAGCGAGGATAATTGGGGAGATGAGAATGCAATTGAGAAAGAAATTAGTCGAGGTTATTTGAAGAGAATTCCAGGAGGTAATTGTCAATTATGGAGAAAGCACAGGATGGAAAAATTGTAATGTGAGAGGCGGGTAAAACGTCCAAGCAGCGGAGGAGGTGGTGGTGATGGAGGTGGTGGAGCACGAGGAGGAGAAGGATGCAATTAACCCTCGAAGCTTCCCCACTCCGGATATTTTCACGTAAATGGTGAAGATGTACAATTGATAATTCTGTGCCAAAGGACGAGGGCGTCGGCGGATTATTTGAAGCCCAAAGGTGGTGAAATCTCAGTTCCTCACCAAAGACTGTTGGATGAAGAATGGTGGTGATTGTTGAGGAGGAGCTAAGATCTCCATCGAATATCGATCAGTCCAGGCCGTGCTGCGCTACGTTATGAATTATGAGTTTATGATGTAATTGCCATTCAACCACTCGACGCTAATAATTAAGCTAATGTCCATTAAGTATCGTCAGGTAACCCTGACTTCTATCTCGACTGCAGATTTTCTCTCTATGGAGTAACAATAGTATTCATTTCATTCCTGGAGCCTATTAGAATGGACAATGGCTCATCATCTGAACGATGGATTTTCCCAATTCCTCATCTATTATTCAGTCTGTACTCACTACTTACTACTCAGTACTCACTCTTCGGTGATCAGTGGAACAATTGATTGTTCCTCGGAGTGCAACTGACCCCCAGGGTCCCTGGTCAATATCGATCTCAGCCATCAATTGTTGAGCGTTGACTGTTGACCCTCTTCTGAGTTCTGACTCCTCATCTACTCAACTCCTCAGGTGAAGATGAGTCTATCGTAAATGAATGCCCTCATCAAGTCTCCATCTCAGCTTCCTTAATCATTCCCTCGTGGTTATCGGAGGTGAGTCATTAGGAGCTGTCAGATCAGATTATGACGCTGTTATAAGTGTCCTTCCCGTGGGTTCCCAAGGATACGTGCATGATCATATAAACACATCCTATTGATGATCAAACTTCTACAACCTACAACTCACGAGTCACATAATGACCGAGAACGGAAGTGAGAACTAGCACAACTCTACCTGTCGACATTCTGAGCACATATCAGCTGTTATTTCTTATCGGCTTTTTCGGCCATCGCAGCTTCTCTTCGCCAAGCCATCAGTTTTGATTCATCTCATCTCCGCCCATTCAAATTCACAAGTCACAACTCTTGCTTCTTTACCTCCAAAGTCGCAATGGGAGGCAACGCCTTCACCCAGCCCGGTCCCAACGACCAACCTGCTCTCGTCACTCCTCGATTAACTCCACAGCAATACGATCTCCTGAAAACCTATGTCTCCGACAAACTCGCCGCCCTTTTCGAATGCCTCGCCGTTCCTAAAGAAATGCCCGGAAAAGAGTCCTTTGGAGACCTGGATTACCTCGCAGTAGCACCAACGGTCAACTGCCCGGAAGATTGGGTGGCGGAGGTTCAGTCCCGACTATCCGCCCCGCAAGTTCGTGGCCAAGATCCGACGGCGAGCTTCGCCGTGCCCTGGGATATCGCAGGTATAAAAGATGTGATCGAACAACCACGCGCGACCAATGGCGAACCACAAGCGACTAATGACGTAAATCACGAAGACGTATCCACCCCCACCCACCACGCCCAAATCGACCTCTCCCTCATCCCCCCTTCCACCTACCCCTGGCAACTCTTCCTCCACTCTCACGGCGACCTCTCCCGAATCCTCGCCCACCTCCTCCGTCCTCTCGCCCTCCATCTCAACCACCACGGCCTCCACCTCCGCCTCGCTGAAATCGCCGCCTCCGTCCCCGACAAGAAAAAATCTCTCCTCTTCCTCTCCACCGCCCCGGACGCCCTGTTCCGCTTTCTTGAGATTGATTACGCGGCAGTTGGGGGGGCGGGGTCGTGCACGGAGATGTTCGATCAAGTGGTGGCATCGCCGTTTTTCGGGGCGGGGGTGGTCGAGTGGGCGGCGACTCCGCGGGAAGATGGCACAAGAAGCGATCGGCAGCGGCATGCGAAGCGCCCGATGTATCGACAGTTCATGGAGGAATATATCCCCGCGAACCTCTCGAAGTTCAGTAGCAAGGCGGGGTATTCTCGCGAGGAGGTGCGCGAACGCGCGGTGCGGTGGTTCGGGAAGGAAGCGGAGTTAGCGACGATGCTGGGGGAGTGGGCAGTGGAGGAGGCGGAGAAGGCGTGGTGGGCGGACGTGGTGGGGGTGTTTCCGGGGGAGATGAGCGTAGAGAAGCGGCGAAGGGTGGTGAGGGGGCTGAAGCGGTGGGTGGAGGTGGGAGGGGGGGAGGCGGTGGTGAGGAGGGAGGCGAGGGCGTTGGAGGGGAGGTGGGTGGATGGGATGGGGGTGGGGAGGGAGGGGTGGGGGGGGAGGAGGGAAGGGGTATTGGAGTGGGTGAAGGGGAATTGGGAGATGGTGAATGCGTTAGAGAAGGGAAGGGTGAAGGGGGGAGGGAAGAAGTGGGTGGAGTAGCGAGTTTGGCTACTGTCGCATTAACAAGTTGCAGTGATCAGCGTTAGTGCAGCGATTTCATGATACTCCTGGATTGATTTTCCCATCTCCTCAGCATAGCGCGTATCCTATAACTATAGCATCCTCAACAAAAAGAACCATCACCCTTCCACCCACCAATCCCGCCCATCCGCCCCAAACACTTACCTCAAACCTAACTAAAAAAGCAGTTCACATAGGGTAATAAAACCATAATGATCCAACCCATCGTTGCGAAGGGGTAACAGAATCCCGTGATTGGTCACCATTTCTCTCCCAATGGCTTCGGCACCACCAGCGTCCCCGAATCAAAGATCTCATCTCTTCACCATCCAAAAATCACGCGGAAGGGTACCAATCGGACGCATCGTTTTGGATGAACTTCGAGTTTATGGATCGGGTAAGTAGGTTGGGTGGGATTTAAATCCGACACAAGGCCGCCGTCTCTCGGGCAAGTTCACGAGCCAAGAAGTTACCCTTTGACACTTTGATGCGCCCATAGGATGTTGGACGGCGAAAATATTCCTTATCGATAGACGGCAGGGTTACTTATTGCCTTCTGCTTACAGGGTTTCTTACTGCTGAATTACGTCTACACCGCAGGGTTACCATCGGCTCTTCGCTGTGCAAATTCGGTGCATCATTCAAGTCATCATCACCAATCTCTGATTTCGCTCCATTTACTCACTCCCAGGGTCTTTCTGGTCCAATTACTCATTTTTCATTCAAATATATCCATCTAGAACACCCTTCGACTTCCTTTCCATTTCTTCGCATATACGCATTTACGTGCGTGCGATTTGACGTTCGGTCGGCCATACACTTCAATAGACCTACCCGATGGCGGCGTCGTTGGGCGTAATGGAGGAGGCGCCGGAGAGTCGTGTACTGATAATCATTACGGGCGGGACGATCTGTATGAAGCCGTCGGCGGACGGGCTGGTTCCGGTGAGTTTAAGATATTTTGTTCGAAGTCAGAAAGAGGTGTTGCTCTGGTTTTGGTGTGGAGAACGGTGGTCCGCGGGAAACGGAGGGCATGATATCTGGTTGTGTCTGAGGAGGGCACTGCACAGAAAGAGTTGGGACGGTTAGCGATTGATCGGTTCCATTATGTATGGATCAATCGTCCCGAAAAAGATGGTGCTTCGATCAGGAGAATGAGGACGTTCTATACTCTGGGGATCAGTGATGGCCACTGACGATGGACGTGCTTATCCAGTCTCCTGGATTTCAGGTTTTCTGAATGCATGGAGAACATTAGAGGTGCTCTGATGCGGTCCATTCGGCGGAATACTCTGGATTCAGAAAACGGACCCGGGTACCCCGAATCTATGTAGTGACCAATATCACTCCCCTTGGGTGCTTAGGAGTAGAGCAGAAAGAGCGCCATGGGGAAATGCTTCTTCTGCTTGTTAAAGTTTATTTTCCGTTTCGAGTAAAGACTAACCACTAATAGGCAACTGGCTTCCTGAAAACCGGTCTCGCTCCCCAACCCTCATTTAACGACGGGTCTTACCCCGAACCTTTGGAGATCGCAGTCGACGATGCAGGAACTCGAAAAGCAGTACAAAGTCTACGGACACCCATCAGCACATATCATCGACGAGTGCGTTACAGCGTCTACGAATTTCCCACCCTCCTCGACAGTAGCTCGATCGACGCAACAGGATGGGACCTGATCGCGCGATCCATCCAACGAAATTACCAGCTCTTTGACGGCTTCGTCATCCTCCACGGCACCGACAGTCTAGCATACACCTGCTCCGCACTATCATTCATGCTCAACAACCTTGGGAAGCCCGTCATCCTCACCGGCTCCCAAGCCCCCATGCTCTCCCTCCAAACTGACGCGACCGACAACCTCCTTAACTCCCTCATCATCGCCGGACACTTCATGATCCCTGAGGTCTGTCTCTTCTTCAACTTTGCTCTCTACCGTGGCAACCGCACCACTAAAACGTCCTCCGACTCCTTCGCCGCCTTCGCCTCCCCCAACCACCCCCCCCTGGCCACCGTCTCCGCCACCCGCACCCACGTCAACTGGGACCTCATCGTAAAACCCACTGCCCCCCTCCCCTTCCACATCTCCACCTCACTCTCCACCGCCCACGTCGCCTGCCTCCGCGTCTTCCCCGGAATCCTCCCCGAAATGCTCGACGCCGTCCTCCGCCTCCCTTCCCTCCAGGGCCTCATCCTCGAAACCTTCGGCGCGGGGAACACCCCGGGTGGACCCGACGGCACCCTCACCCGTGTGCTCGCCGCCGCCGTCCAGCGCGGCATTGTTATTGTTAACGTCACCCAATGCCTCTCCGGCTCCGTGTCCGCGCTCTACGCCTCCGGTACGGCGCTCGGGCGCGCAGGCATCGTGTTCGGACAAGACCTCACGACCGAAGCAGCATTAACCAAGCTATCGTACCTACTAGCACAGGAGGACGCGACGCCGGAGAGCGTAGCGCGAGAGATGGCGCGGGACCTATGTGGCGAGCTGACGGAGCGGGGGGAGGTAGCGTTTGCGCATCCGGGGCGGGAGAAGCGGCGGGTGAGCGGGGCGCTGACACCGGAGGTGGAGAGCTTGACGGCGCTGGGGTATCGGATCCAGGAGGGGGATCTAGACGGGGTGAAAGGGGTGATGAGGGAGGAGCGGGGGTGGTTGTTGGGGGAGGGGGATTATGCGGGGAATACGCCGATGGTGAGTACCGGTGTTGGTTCCTTGACCCGTGCGATGGGGGCGGTGAAGTTGGAGGGGTTGCCGGATGTGGTGGAGGATGTGGAGGCGGAGGAGGTGGTGCCGGTGCGGTTGGTGGGTGGGATTGGACACATGCGTCGGTCGACGAGCCACAGTAGTGTCTCCAGCGGAGGTGGTCGGCGATTCTCGAACGTTTCTCGCTGAATCCCTTCATTTCATTTCTTCGGGCCCTCAACCACGACGTTTTTGGAATATTCTATTTCGATGCTCCCGCATCCACCATACCTGTACTATACTAACCAACCCCTCTTTTCCAACAGCATATCGCCTCCCTCTCCCCACACCCCCAGATCCTCTCCTACCTCCTCGCCTCTGGCGGCTCCGTCCACCTCCGCAACCGCGCCGGTTTCACGCCGCTGTTCCTCGCCGCGCAAGCGGGGCTTCAGGAGAACGTGGCGTTGCTAAGGGAGGCAGGCGCGCATTTGCATGGGAGCGAGATCGGAAAGGCGAAAGCGTGCTTGAAGGAGTTGGGGAAGGGTCCAGAGGGAGAAAAGGAGTGGGAGAGGGAGGAGAGGGAGAGGAGGAGGGGGGTTTGGGAGGTGGTGGGCGCGGAGGGCGCGGAGGGGTATTTAGATCGGAGGGGGGGAAATGAACAGTTCACGAAACATGGAGATGGGTGTTTAGGGGTTAGCGGAGAATGAATACACAAAGAAGTTAGATCCCGACCTTCATGTCGTTGGTATATGCAGTATTACATATTCATCGTTCTGCATACTGCGGGCAGATATGATTCGACGGAGTCAATACCTAGTGTCTTTTGTTCAACCATGAAACCAGAAATTGTGCGACATAGAGTGTCACTTGTACTTAAGTTCGGTAGGTTCTGAATGACTTGAGAGTGAAAGTAGGTATTTAGACTTGATCCGAAATGGCGGCCGTTAAAAGTTCTAGTTGTTTTCACCAACCTCCAACTTGCTCATCACCTACGAAATGAGAACCTCCTGCGCAACGATATCCGCCGCTCTGCTTGATCCAGTGATAGCCCATGGGGCAGAGGCCCATCGTCTCCAATTTCCTCAACATCTCCTTCTCCTTTTCTCTGCGCTGTTCCTCCTTCCGCAACCGCTTCAGGATTTTCTCTCGCGCCTCAGCTGTAGCTGTGCGCTTGGCCTTTTGCAGCTTCTGATACTCCTCCTCCCGTTCCTTCTCTGCTTGCTTGTCCTTCTGCAGCTGCTCCCATACCTCATCGCTGACACCCGCATCTCGCTGAACTTCACGATCATGGCGTACCAGCTCCTTTATTTTCTCGGCTGGGGCATGTGATTCCGGAGGCAGGAGTTTCGGGTCCGTATCCTCAGCCTGATTGGTTGTTGAGACTGCCGAAGCGTTTGGCTGCACATTTGAAAACGATGCAGATTCGGTCAGGAGATCGCTGGCTAACGGGGATGGATCGGCAAACTGGCTGCGGCCTTCACGCTCCTTGATCATCGAGTTGAGCTCCGCCTCTACAGACACTTCCGATACAACCAGCTGGATCTTGGCGGCTGACTTCTGCGACCGCAGAGTTGTGTTGAAGACGTTCTTTGCCACGGTTTGCACGTCTCTCGCACTTGCCCAGTTAGCTTGCTTGGTGAGGTCTGAGAAACAGTGCTCCATCTTCTCCCGGAACTCGTCCGACGGCATCTCGAGCGAAGAAATGTCTAGGACGACGGCGGCGCTCTTCTTCAGCAGGATTGCCTTCTGCTTCTTGAAAAACTGCACCAGTAGCGCGACGCATTCGGGCGGCGTCAGGTTCCGGAAATCGACTACCTCGGAGAAGCGAGAGGTGAGACCGGGATTCGTCGACATGAGCCGATTGATGTCATTTTCGTAACCGGCGAGGATAATGACTACCTTCTTCGCATACTGGGGTTTGGTCGTTGAATCGGTCAGCTCGTCTACCGCTTCTTGGGCGAAGGCCCCGCCCGCGAGGCGGTACGCTTCGTCGACGAACAGAACCCTACCCAGTGATTTGTCCAGAAGCTGCTTGACCTTGGGGCCGGTTTGGCCAACATATTGTCCGATGAGGTCCGTCGCTGAGCACTCGACCACGTCGGCGCTGGCAAGGAATCCCATGTCGTAGAACACTTTGCCCATTTTCTTGGCTGTGGTCGTCTTTCCGGTTCCAGGCGGCCCGCGAAAGAGGAAGTTGAAGGGTATACCCTCTTTCATGTTTAGGCCCAGAGACCTTGTGACGCGGACCGTTTCCTGGTAGCCTTCCAGTCTGCGGACAATGTCCTCGCACCCGACTGTGCCTTCGAAGAGCTTCTTGGTGTTGGTTTCTGACCGTTCCGCGCGGTCAAAGTCCTTGTCAAAGTCAAGAGCCTCGAGGGTGCTCGCGGACTTTGTTTCGCCGCGGGAGAAGCGGGACTGATGCCGCCCCTTTGAAGCGTCGAGAAGGATGTCAATCTCGCCCGCGTTGCCGAAATTGGGCCGGTTACGCGCTCGATCGAGCATCTCCATTGCCACGTTTTTCGCTTGGTCGGTTGCATCGAAGCCCTGAGCTTTGAGCTTCAGGTCGAGAATCTTCCGAAGCTCAGCGTCGTTAAAATCATCAAAGATGAATGCCGATGCTAGTGGGAAACGCCTACTAAGCCCAGGATTGGCATTCTGGAACATCTTCTCCATTTGGTCTTTATAACCCAGAAGCAGAACGCATCTGTCGTCCCCTGGGACGCTTTGCACTTCGGCGACAAGAGTGTCGACGACGGTGGTCTTAAATGGATCAGATGTGGAACCGTGATCGCCCCCCGAGTGTAGGCCATAGGCTTCGTCAATGACCAACACTTTTCCCAGCGATGCAGCAAGGATTCCTTTTGTCTGTTTCTCAGATCCTCCGAGGATGGCGCCCACGAAATCGGACGGATTCTTTACGACGACTGTAATGTGTTAGCCTAGGAAACAAGATGCGCTTTCGTGACCCAAAGCAGAACCGCAGAGTGAGAGAGCAAAACCGACGTGGGCAACTTGCCTTCTCCTCTAGAGAGCAGTCCTAAGTCAACAAGAATCCCACCGTAAAGCTTTGCTACTGTGGTTTTGCCAGTTCCTGGGCTCCCCAGGAGCACTTTGTTGAGCGAATATTCGATCGGAGGCTGCTCCTCGAGCTCACGGACGTAGTTTTGCTGGATGGAGTCGACAAGAGCCGCTACTGCAGTTTTGACCGAGTCCAGCCCGATCATGGCTTTTAGCTTCTGCCACGGCTTGGACTTTTCGAGCGCACTCGACGGTTCCGGGCCGATCAGGTCCTCCTTAGTCAGGAGAAAGTCATCGGGATGATTGCCTACGCGTTGTTCTCGAAAGAGGCGACCTGACTGTCGACGAGTGACTTGAGCCAGAGCGTTCTGGACGGCTCGCGCATTGCCAAATCCCGCCTTACCCCTTCCGCGGCCGATTCTCCGGGAGACGATGCGGCAGTATAGTCCCTCTATTCCGTCTTCGCATTTCATCCTGCCAGAGTATTTCTTATGGAGGCTCAGCTCAAAAATATCGAGGAGCTCCTCGTCAGTGTAGTCGGTGAACTTCATTTCAATGGGAAAGCGACTGGGCAGGCCGGGATTGTGGGCGAAGACGCTTTCCATCTCTTTGTTATAGCCTGCAAGAACGAAAACCACCTTTCCCACAAGGTTTTCCACTTCCGGAAGAAGGTAGTCCAGCACCGCACCCCCACCGCCACTGTTACCGGAGGTCAGCTGATACGCTTCGTCGACGAACAGCACTCCTCCGCCGTCATTTTGCAACTCGTCGATAAGCTTCTTGCACTCAGATACCCCCCCGTGGGCAAGAGCTGAGCCTGTAGTCTCTTTAAAACACTGGCCCGGGATGACGCCAATCGAGCACAGGAATTGCGAGTAGAGACGCGCAACAGTTGTTTTCCCTATCGGAATATCAGCAACGCCGTTTGAAGGGCTAGGAACGTACCTGTCCCTGGATTTCCCAGCATCACGCAGTTGAAGCGTTCGGACGCCAGAGATGCATTCTGCCTCAGCATCGTGTCGACCTTAGTTTTGATGGCGAGGAACTCCTGCTTGACAACGTTCAGCCCAACCATGCCCATAAGGTCATCAAGAGCCTGGCTTGTAGCGCCCGACTGCTCCTTGAGCCACTTCCAGTCTTCCTCAGCAGAGTCAAGGGGATCTAATCGGCTTCTGTGCGTTTTAAGCTCCAGTCCTGCTGGATCACTCGCTTGCATGCCGCAGTTCTCCTTCGATATCCGCAACTTTGCTTTCTGTAGCCTCGCCGCCGTGGCTCGAAGCTCTGTGGCATCTCTCCGCTTCTGCGCCATATCCTTTTTCTCGTCCTCTTCCTCCTTCATGTACTGTATCTGTCGACGCTGATGGTCAATTTCGTCTTCGATCTGCACCAGCTCCTGAATATATGCCTCTTGGCGAGCAAGCCGCTTGCTCTCCAGCTCAAGATCTCGTTTTCGTTGCCGCTCTTTCTCCTGGTCTTCGCGACGACACTCGCGGCACCTTTCGTCCTTTTGGCTGCACCTGGTCCTCAGCTTGTGGTTCCTTTCGCAGGTTCGTTCTATGACGGCTGTACACTTTCTTTGGGAGTGGTCAGCGATCCTGTGGCATCTGAGCGGGCATTCGTGCACCCCACATGACAGCTTTGCTCCACTATACCATATTAGCTATACACTGTGAGGCGAATTCAGAGAGAGGATGGACTCGCCAAGGTTCAAAGCAGCCGCCGTCGGGGCAGTGCTGCTCGAAATCGAGAGGCATCTGCAGGATGGCCTCCCTCTCCGGGTGCCGGACGCAGTGCACCGGAAGCCCATCGTACAGGTGCCCACCCTCTTTCAGCAAATTGAAAAATGGAATCCACGCGTCTTTGCCTCTTCTAGCGCTCATGAACGTGTTCATATTCCCAATCATAATGATACAGCAGCGAGCTCGAGACAGCAGCACGTTGAGTCTTTCGGGCGCCGACATGAAGCCAATATCTCCGCTAGAGTTGCTTCTAGTTAGGCTCGCGACAATGATGTCACTCTCCTCACCCTGGTAGTTGTCTAGAATGAATTAGAAGCGAAGAAGCGAATTGTAACAATGCTTACCGATGGTGGATAGCCGAAGGGGCTGCTTGTCGACCTTTGATGCCGCTTGCGTCATCAGACCCGCCCGGATCAGATCGTGGGCGTCAAGATCGTTGAGTATGGGGTTGTTTTCTTCGACGAGCTTATCTCTCAAAAGCCGCAGCTGGCCGAGATACGGCGTCAAGAGAGCTATCCTGTCCGTCGTGTAGCCCTGCTGGCCCAAGTACGCGACGACCTTGAGCACCATGTCGGCCTCGAAGACGTTTTGCTTGCTCGAGACCACAGACGGGTCTCTGCGATCGACCAGCTCGTCGACTCCGACTTCCAGATTTTCGTGGTGCACGAAGATTACTCGGTTGCGAATCCCGTCGATGGATGGGCGATCAGCGGTCTTTGGGTCATCTAGTAAGTCGGGATACGTGAGTGCGCGAGGGAATGCCGAAATAGTCGGATGCATGCGGTGCTGCTTGCGTAGTGTGGTGTGCGGGTGACCCTGCAGTATCAGTCTCTCGAACAGCGACCTGTTCAGGTCGTAACCAAGGCCCTTTTCCACGGACAGCTCGTAATTGTTGATCTTTGGGCGGAGCTGCTTGTGGTCTCCAATCAGCACTAACTGCTTCACTGTCGGAGCGAGCGCTGTGAGGATGTGACACTCAAGAATCTCGCCGGCTTCCTCGACCAACACCATATCCGGCTTTGCAGCGCGGATAAGCTTGTTGTACATGGCGGCAGCAGTGGTAGTGCACGCGATGACCCTTTTCGAGTTGAGAACCTGGACCTTGTGCTCGTTGAAGAGCTCGCTCAATCTTTCTTGGTTGCGGTCGAGCCTCTGAACGATGATCTGGACGGACTCGGCGCGCTCTGAAATCATCGCCTTAGTCCATTTTGATTGCAGGTTCTGCCGTTCGGCGGGAGCAATGGTCCAAATCGTTGTGTCGGTCACTCGTTCTCCTAGAATTCCAGCGTCTAGACCTTTGATCCAGCGGCTATACAGGTAGTCCGGTCCGATTTCTCTTCCCCTCCTTCCCACCCTCTTCCACTGGGTACTTTCCGCTGGAAGCGTAAAGGTTTCGTGGAAGCGTTCAAAGTCTTCGGAAAACTCCAGGTACTCCATGACGCCGGAAAAAGAAATTTGAAATTGCTGGTAATTATCCCAGGCCTGTGCGAGCGCTCCCTGTATGAGGCGCCGTTCGGTCTTCAACTCATTGATGACAGCCCACGAACTTTGAGACGGCCTATGCCGCCCCTTTTGGTTTGTCAAGAGAAGAGGAGCCGTTCTAGTAGTATGCTTCGAACCGAGTCGAACCATGGCCTCGTCGGGGATCCCAACGTCCTGAAGCTCCTCAAGGAACTGGTCAAGGGCATGGTTAGTATAGCTGATGACCATGAATTTCTGATCCGTGTATTTGAAGAGGTACTTCATGATTTGCGACCCTATGAAGGATTTTCCGGTGCCGGGCGGACCTTGAATAATCGACACTGGCGTCGACAAAGCGTTGAGAAAGGAACTGCACTGTGAGTGATCCATAGTTGTTGTGCTACCGATTCTGATAATCTTGTCGTCGGAAAATTCGACAGCACGCAGCTTAGAGACAAGGGCCTGTAACTTAGGGCTGAATTCGAACTCGAAGTCTTTAGACGTAGGGTCGAGGAGCCGTTCCTCAAGAGGAAGATTGCTGATGTCCTTGATTCCCTCCAGTACTGGTTGGTAAGCGAAGACGGGGGTACCAACAACAACGAACTGAAGATCTTCAAATGATTTGAGGGCCACCAGCGATTTTTCCAGCGCTCGGCTATCCGTGAACTGCAGCTGGACGACCGGAGGAGAGCGTACGAGCGAAGCGATGTTCCGGTCCACGAATGCGAAGCCGTAAATGACCGGTCCCCGACACAGCGCACCGAACGCCTGGTGCTTGAGAAAGTTCTTGTTGCCGTCCAAAAATCGTTCCCGAGCGGAGGGCTCCATCTTCTTTAGCGACTCGAGGCCGCTGAAACATTTCAGAGACAACGAGCACCTTTTTGCTCTGGCTTCGTCTCCAGGGTCAAGGTTCACCGGAACCAGCTTCCCGAGTCGATGGGCGCTCAGTTTTCCTTTCCCCTTTCCGGTTGCGCTCTGTAAATCCTCTCGGAGCTCGGCCAGCATGTCTTCTCGAAGGAGACGGAACTGATTGTCAAGATGCACCCCGGCTCGCTCTGCGGGCTCGGAATCAAAAGCCTCGTTTACGAGGCGATAAAACGGCTTCGTCGTCGAAAGAAATTCGTCACTGGTCGGGAAGATATCGATGCGTCGAAAGTCGGCAAAGTCGTTATCGTGGCGTCCTCCTGGGGACTCCGCCGAGGCGGCCAAGGCTGCTGGAACGGACCGCAATTGCACGGCCTTTTGGATCTTGTATCCGAACTCGCGGGTCTCCTGTGACGCCGTCTCCAGTAAGCGTCCGTTCTTGATGACTGCCTGGACATCATTGAGCAGGTCGATTTCGAGCTTCGCGGGAAACAAGACAACCTCGTGGACCAGCCACGCAAACGGTCGAAGGCTATCCTCCGAGAGCTGGTGGTTCAGGAACAGGCCAACTAGCGCGTTCCAGACGGTCGGTGGATGAACGACGGCGATCAGAACCTGTAGGAGAAACTGTCCATCCGCCAAAAGCTTCACTTCCGGATCGGAGAAGTAGTTCAGGAGGGGAAGCGTGTGAGTCGTTATAAATTTGAGGTTTATGTCGGCTCGCACGGAGTTTCCGATAGCTTCCATTCCTGAAGGGCTCGATACTAATAGCTCGACGCAGACTCTTGGAGGATTTTTACACGGAACGGCTTCGAGAAACAGCCTTGCGTTTGCAGGCGTGTTTATGGTCCGCCGACCGTGGATCACGTCGTGGAAGAGGCTTAGCAGCTTTCGAACGCGAGTAGGTTCTTCGAGAGTAGCCATTCTTCGTAAGCAATTCGTCGTCGATTGGAAGACGATTCGTCGTCGAAATCCGAAGCAGGATCTGAGCGATATTTGTACTCTGCCTTTCTGGATTGATAGCAGAAGGTAGAGCCGTAGAGGTGAAGGGGGCGCGGCAAAGGTGACCCAGGCCAGTGGATATGGAACTGCAGTGTAACACAAGATGTACTGCCATTCGCACAGAACCTGGAAAGACGCAGCAGCCGTTGACCGGTCAGAATAATGCCAACAACGCGGCAGCAAACGAACGCAAAGGATGTAAGGTATAACTCTTGACTGTTAGCCTGATGAAGCCCAGAGGAGGATCCAAACTTTCTTTCAATGTTCCATAGCCACGATCATCATGCTAGGCCAGTACAGAAGAGGACCAGGCGGGAGGAACTGGCGTACATCGGCGCCGAAAAAGGTGGAAACTCCATCTCCGCCTTATGGGACGCTGTTGAAGTCCATAGAAGTGAAAGATCTGGATGGGGAGTCGACATCTTTCAGTCAAACGGCTACCATCACAGATAGCCGTCTCGTTGCCTCTTACAACTGGGTCGACGGGAATACAGTAGAACCAACCATTCTCGTGCCAGGTAGGAACAGAGTTTATCACTGTGGAACAGACTTACAAGGCTACAGGGAAGCCACCGCGGTGGACACCACTCACGGAGGCCATGAATCTCGCTCAGGACTCCGGGGAGTATTTTCGAGACAAGAACGCTGCTCGGTACCCCAAGCACCCGATGGAGCCGGCAGTTCTGGCCCTCCTCGCGACCGACCCGGCAGTTCGAACTAAGCTCGACGTTATCGGGTGCGGAAGCACGATCGGGAACCTGCTGCGATTCGTTCGTGGGAAAGACAAGCCGTTTCGTATGCTCGTCGAGTTGGTTCAGGACACCGTCTTCTTCATCCGGAGGGAAAACTCCCCAACCGAGCTCCTTCATGACGTCTACGGATACGGTCACACGTTTCCGGAAGTGTATACGAGCTGGGAGCCCGACGTCAAGGGATCTGCATCGCACCAGAGGCTGGTTCGGTACTCGTTCGGAGGGCTTCAGCTTATCGTGAGGTTTGAGGGAGATGGATACCTTGCAAAGTCCCCATCGTCGTCCGAGGCATCCCAAGACGCCAGCGTGGACGACCTCATCTCGGGTCTTCCGGTGGCCGCAAACATCTCAGAGAAGGTATCATCGGGAACCAAGTTGAAGGTCCAGCGCGCGGGCGAAGTGGTAGACCAGGACTTCATCTTCGACCTCAAGACTCGAAGTGTTAATAAAAAGAACGACCAAGACACATTGGGAGAAGAGCTTCCTCGGATGTGGGTTTCGCAGATTCCCAACTTCATCCTCGCCTATCACACTCGTGGAGTCTTTCATGACATCGAAGTCAGCGATGTGCATCAGGACGTCGAGGAATGGGAGAAGACTCATAACCAGCAACTGTCCAAGCTGGCGGCTTTGATCCACCGAATCATCGTCGAAGTTCGCGGACGACCAGACGGAAAACTGGAGCTATGCAATGACGGCTCCGGCGAGTTGGAATTTCGAGAACAGCGATCAGAAGCCGGCGACGCGTTGTCGGTCGAAACCAAAGCTCTGTGGGTGAAGGACGTTGATTCTGACGAACCTGATATCGTTTGGGCGGCAGATGATGACTACACTGCGTGTACAGAGTCCTGCGGGTACTGCGGCCAATGCACCTATTGAACGGCTATAAGTAATAATATTTTTCGCCTTGTACGCCGATTACCGTAGCTTCCAATAAGAACACGAAGTAGAATCATGGACAATGGCATCTCGGTATTATCTCGTGCTTACTCTTTACTCCTTGAGGGGAGTTGCAACTCCGGCCCAGAGATCGTATATAACCTGGCTAGGAGAGGAAGCATGCCGCAAACACCGGCCACAGCTCTTAGATGCCAGGACCTAGGAAGATATCATGATAGTATAGTATAGTCAGCGCGGCAGCGTATCTCATAATAGAGGTATTTGAATGAACGTGTTCGTTCTGGGGGTTCCCAAACAGCAACATAAGATGGAGACATTCCTGTGGATCAGCTTCAACTTTTGCGTACTCTCCACGACTGACTTATGGGCAAGGAACGAAGGACTCCCATCGAAACAGTACCAAAAAATTACCGAAAACATCGCCGGATCCAGAACGATGGTTAGGGGGTGGATAATCAAGTAAAAGACTCAGAAGTAAGAAGTGTGAAAGTGAAATCCGCATGTAGCACCTCATTAGTAGCCGGCACTAACAAGGCGACTAAGCAGCCCGGATAGCGACCCCGACAATCGAGACTCGGGGCCCTCGGGGCCCTCCCGTGCAGCCAGTAGGATTGGCGTTGATACGCATCCAGAACTAAACTCGAACTAAACCATCGAACTCCAAACATGGAAAATTAGAACCCCATCAGCTAGTTAGTTTCCCCTAAAAATTAGCCACACCCCACAATCGAACAAATCCACCGCCGATACACGTGTAACGCGCAGCGGTAGCCCACTCTGCCCCTCCGAAGTCGAAGCCGGCGTGTCGAGCGGAGGTGGAGTGACGTCTCCCGGTCACGGCGACGCTTGGGGGGAGCTGGGAGTGGGGACCTGATTAGGCGATTTCGGGCGAATGGGGGAGGATATATAAAGATCATGCGATGTCCGGAACTTGGTTGCGCGTAGCGAATTTGGTGAATTAACTTAATTATTGATGTCTAAGAATCGAAATTTAATATACGAAGCACTATCCACAGTGAGTACGGGTCGTTTTGAAGTTTATGGAGGGAATTGGCGGTATATCCGACTAACTGGTTACAGCTCCCAGTATCTTCAACAACCTAAGTACCTATCACCATGTCAAAACTCCTTGAAGGCAAGGTAAGCCACCATTCCATCCCATCCCATCCCATCCCATCCATCCCCCTTACGAACCCCAACCCCCCTCCCCTTTCCCTCCTCCTCCCATCACCGATCACCTAACCCTCCCTAGGTCGCCATCATCACCGGCTCCGGCGGCGGCCTCGGCGCCACCATCGCCACCACCTTCCTCACTCACGGCGCCTCCGTCGTTCTCTCTGACATCTCCACCACGCGCCTCTCCGACAAGCTCGCGTCCCTCTCCGCCCTCGGGCCCGTCCACGCGGTCACCACAGACATCACCTCCGAAGCTTCCGTGGCAGCGCTCTTCTCGGCCGCGAAAGAGAAGTTCGGACGGGTGGATATCCTCGTGAATAACGCGGGGGTGATGGATAAGTTCGACCCGGTGGCGGAGCTGGAGAAGGAGTTGTGGGATCGGGTGATCGGGGCGAATTTGACGGGGACGTTCCTGTGTAGTCGTGCGGCGGTGCGGGAGATGTTAGGAGATGTCGACGCAGAGGAGGCGGTGGTGGAGGAGACGAGGGGGGAGGGGATGCCGGCGCCGGCGCCGCCGACACGGGGGGTGATTTTGAATATCGGGTCGGTGGCGGGAGTGCGGGGCGGGAGCGGGGGAGCGGCGTATACGGCGAGTAAGCATGGAGTGATTGGGTTGACGAAGAATACGGCGGCGGCGTACGCGAGGAGGGGGATTCGGTGTAATGCGATTTTGCCCGGGGGGATGGCAACGAATATCAGCGATTCACTGGCGAAGGGGATTAATACGGAGGGGTTTGGACTGGTGCAGAAGACAATGGCGGTGGGGGCACCGTTGTGTGAGTTAGGGGATGTGGCAGAGTTATGTGCATGGTTGTGTGGTGGGAGTCGGGTGGTAAATGGAGCGGTGGTGGCAGCGGATGGGGGGTGGACGGCAGCGTAGGGTGGAGATAGGGATGAAGATGAAGGGTTGGAGGAGGGGGTAGATGGATTTGTTGTCATGTATAGAAACTTGTTCTATTAGGGCGCTGGTACACCGGTTATGAAAGACTTGAGCGGCAGAATCGTTCGGAAGGAAAGGGGTATTTAGGAGCGCGGGTACATATTCAATCAGACCAAATGCCTTATGATGCCAGGGACCTTTCTTCAAGAAGATTCATTCGTAGCGTCAAAGACCGGTGCGAACTCAAAGCTCTGCCTCTTCGATCCGCTAGTCGCTCTACAGATGAATTAGTACTGATGGTTGGACGAATAACAGATGAGACAACATACTTTCGGATGACCCTCTCCATCGCATCCAATCCTCGTGCCAACACATCCATCTTCGGCCCATACGACAGCCGAACATAGTGGTGACACGTACTATCAAAGAGATCTCGTCGCTTCGCCGGATTCAGATCGAAGAAAATGCCCGGGACAACGATGACCTTCGCCTCGAGGCACGCTTCGAAGAAGTTGAGGCCGTCGTTGATGGCTTCCGGCAGCTCGGACAAGTTCAACCAGATGTAGAACGTACTGGAGACGGTCAGTACTTCCCAACGGAAAAAAGGAGGGTCGGGTACCTGTTCGGGACGTAGGCGAGATCGAATCCCATGTTGCGCAACCGCATCACCACGTAGTCCCGCTTATCCCGGAAATGCTTCTGCAACGCCACCATCTCGCACCGCACCCGATCCGGCTCCAACATCGCAACCGCTGCCTCCTGAAACGGAACATTCGTCCCGCCGTCCAGATACGACCCACACGATCCGATTGCCTTAATGAACTCCTTCGGCCCCAGAATCCACGCCACCCGCCACCCCGGCAGCCGAAACCGCTTCGTCAGACCATCGATAATCAACACATCGTCGGCATTCACATCCACGATGTTGTCGGCCGCCGAGATGACAGTGCCGTCGCAACCAGAGGTGTAGTTATACCCGCCGTAGAACTCATCCATGATCAATGTCGCCCGCCCGCGGCAGATCCCCTGGATCTCCTGCAGCTCGTCGGACGGCATGACCATGCCGGTGGGATTGCGCGGATTGGACGTGAGGATGACAGAGGTGCCGCGGGCGATCTCGTGGGCGATGGTCTCGGCACTGATGTGATAGCGGTCGTCCTCGGCCAGCGGGATGGGGAGGGCGGAGAAGTTGCGGAAGAGGGAGAGCATCTCGTTGTAGGCGGTATAGTCCGGGATGAAGAAGCCTAGGTAGGCGTTGCCGAGGACGGCGGCGATGCGGATGAGGCCGGCGCGTCCGCCGGGGACGATGGCGACGTTCTCCCAGGTGTATTGGCTGGGTTTGCCTTGGCGATGGTGGGCATTGTAGAGATGAGCGACGGCGTCGCGGAGGGGTCTGATGCCGGCGGTGGGGCCATATTCGCGGCCGCTGACGCTGATGGGGATGGATTCGGGACGCTTGAAGCAGCCTTCGATATCGTCTTCCACTTCGGGAGCGCCTTGACCGAGATTTGCCCAGGCATGCGGTTCGTCGAGGTAGCCGTGGTCGTAGGCTCTTTCGCTCGTCCAGACCACGCCGGTCGAGGCACGAGACGGATCGAGGCCGGCATGGTGTTTGGGGGATTCGTGATGTTCTCTGAAAAGACGATGGACGATTGAGGATTGTTCTAGTGAATGGTAAGTTGTCTGACTGGGGTTTAGATTGTAGATGTTAATATCCGGAAGGCTTTAGAATCGAGTAGTTCAATTGATGTTACAGGGGGTGTAGCGGGCAAGAATGGATTACAACGTGGATATAGATTGCAGTTCATGGGTTCCCGTACACCGAATGTAGGTATTACTGCTCATGGGTAGCTATCTCGCAGAAGGCCAAGGCGAGCGATGGGGAGCCGGGCTGGCATGGCTGGGCCTTGGCAATGCTTCGCTTTCGATCCTCGAGGGTTTTGATATGTATTGTAGCAAGATGTTCGCGTGGATGGACTAAAAGAAAAAGAACTGCGATAGGAAGAAGCTGACGGTCAAAGTCGTATTCACACGCTTACCATTGTTAGAGTTTGTCCTTGCTAGTGACATGCGCCGCAAGGTAGAGGACATGGACTCTGTAGCGGTATGAGACATGTTGAACGGCGAAATCAATGTCTGGATATATGATACTGAGAGTGTAAGAAAGAAGGAAAAGTTTAGGGAATAATCTGATTGCTAGATGACGACGTTGGACATCTGAAAGAAAAATGACACAGGATTATAAGGACGACGGTGGATGCTGCCAACCGGGTAGGGCCGCCAAAGCGTTTATAACGTTACTGTCGGGAGACCGAAATGCTAACTGATCATCATTTACCTAATCGTCTGGGTACTGGCTCTTAGCAGTAAATATATTGCTTTTCTTTGTTCTTGATTGTACCAAATGGACGGTAGCGAGGGAAGGTAGCGAGGGAAGGTAGCGAGGGAAAGTATGCACCGAGGAGAGGAAATGGGAGGGGAGCACCCCACAGTTGCATGACATGCCGCTACCAGTCTGAGGTGGGAAAACCAGCTTCTGGATTCGTCAGGATGGTGATACTCCCCCCGTGATCGGGTATTTGCAGCGATGAAAGATGCTAATTCGGTGCAGCGGAAGCGGAGAGAATGGGCATGCAGCCTGACTGGAAGGATTTATCGATTCTGGGATAAGTACCCGAAGCATGTGCTGGTTCCGTCCAACGCGTCAATCGAGGTCGAATGTAGGATATTAGGAGGATCGGAGGGATTTGATTTGGTAAAAAATGGAACACAATGCCCTGGAATCGATATATGAAGTGGAGACGAGACTGGTCGTCCCATGTATCGTGAAGGTATTTTAAGGGTTGAAAGAAGCGGAGTTGAAGTCGAAGGGACGATGACTGACGCTGAGGGAGCGGTGTGGCCTGAATGCCTCAGGTTGCATTTTGTTGCGTTGGCCGATGTCCGATACGAGCGACAACAATGTTATGGTACTCCCGTATGGTATCATTTCATCCTCCATCCTCCATCCTCCATCTTCAATCAACAAGATCGTTTCAAGATACCTAATCCTGTTTATCAAGAACCCCGATTCGGTGGTGGAGAACCCTGGAAAGCCCGTCCAGACTCCAGAAACCCGGAAACTCGGTATCAAATGCCACTGGAAACTGTGGGATATTGTTAGCTGGACCCCTAAGACGCCCCCCCTGAAAGCCCCGATTCCCCCAATTCCCTCGATTTTCTCCCCCCGACCGGCGGATAGCCGCCCCTTAAAGCTATTAAACCCCCCTCAACCCTCGTCCGCGTTCCATTCTTCGTTTTCTTTCCCTTTTTCTCGCCCAAAAACCCGTAATTCCCTTACCCACATCTTCACCGAAGAACTCTAAGTGATCACCATATCCGTGACCGCGACCCAGCTATCCCTAACCTCTCGACGTCTATACTACACTTAACAGATAATATCCATTTCGTTTTTCGAGTCGTCATCTCGAGGGGCAATTCACTCGGGTCTGTCAACCATGGACATGGCTCCAGTCCGCCCGCCTCCCGCCATCACCACCGCCAACAATTCCCTCCCTCGCGGACGCGCGCCCAAAGACCCCAATGCGCAGACCTTCACGTTCCAATGCAACGCCCTCGCCGACCTAGAGAACACCCTGCGAGCATACCTCTCCCATCCGCCGGGCCAGCCGGAGCACAGCACCTGCGAATTGACTGTGTACGGCACCGCGTCGTTCGACGTGCATCTCTCGCGGAACGCCCACTTCCAGCCGGGCCCGGTTGCCGACAACTTCGACGCGAGCATCACCATGCAGGATGCCCTCGACGCGAATCAGCACCCCACCGAGGCCATGAACAAGCAGAGGGCCATTGCGAAGGCCTGCGTGGAGGCGGTGCAGCGTGTGGATGGGTTTCGGTATAGCTTCCATAACAAATGGAAGAGCGGGGAGGACAACGCGCATCGCTTTTCGTATTACTGTAATGATTCATTTCTCAATAAGGATCGCGTCGCGAATGGTAAGGCCGGTACGCAAGGTACGTGTTGTGACATGATCCGTATTGGAACATGGTTTTACTAATCCAAGCTGCAGGAAAAAGAGCGACCAAGCCGGTCTATGACTGTAAAGGAGTGTTGGCGGTCAAGTTCTCGTCCGCCCAACAAAGTCTTACGGTGGTATATCGACATATTCCATTACACGAAACCTATGAAGAACGCGCTCCGATCCCCCGGAAAGATTCGAAGAGGCGGACGGTATGGGAACAGAAGAACCCCGAGAAGTATGTGTGTTCTCACAATATTTCGAACCCTACTTACTAATTTATAGTAGGGTACGCGGCGGCACACTTCCTCGACAATCCACCGGAGGAGCAGTCGAAGTCAATGGTGAGAACCACTCGGAAGTCCGCGCGGCGAAGAAGCGAAAACGAAACACCATCGCCGCGTCCAAGCCATCTAGTACCGCCGAAGCCGATCTTCGACAAGAGAGCCTCTACTCCCTCCTCGAACTGATCCGCACCGACAAGGACGAAGTCCCCGGTACGCCGTCTCAAGAGAAGGAGCAGATTCCCCCCCCTACCTCCGACAACCCGAACGGCAACCCTAACCCCAACCCGACGAACAACTTCGATCCCGTTCTCCAGGCGCAAGCCTCCAATCGGATCGTCTTCGTCGACGGGGACAAGTCGAAACGACCAAAGATCAGCTGCGGCGTCTGTCGAGGGAAGAAGAGTCGCTGCGACGGCGCCCGCCCCACCTGCGGTCCCTGTGCAAAGCGATCCCTCGCCTGCCATTACTCCGACCCTCCATCCGACCACCCCCCCCAACCCGTCCACAACGGCCACCCTCCCGTCCACACCCCGCACACCCCCTCCTTCGCCCAAGGTCAAGCCCACACCCACGCGCAAGTGCAAGCCCAAGTGCAAGCTCAAGTGCAAGCTCAACAAGCCCAACTCACCACCACGACGCAAGAAAACCAAGACCTTAAATCCGCCCTCCAAGACCTCCGCAACGAGATGAAATCCCTCCAAGAACAGCTCTCCACCTCCCAAGACAAAATCAAGCAACTCGAAACCGACAAGTCCAACTCCCAGGCCGAATCCGCCGCCGCCCAAGCCGCTGCGCAACAAGCCGCGCAGGCCCAAGCCCAGGCCCAGGCTCAGGCCCAAGCCCAAGCCCAAGCCCAGGCCCAAGCCGCCCAGCGCGAACGCACCCGCACCCCCCAACAACCCCAACAATTCCCACAATCCGTCCCCCGCACCCAACAACATCAACCCCAACGCCAACCCCCGCCGCAGTTTTCCCAGCAATTCTCCGCCCAGGCCGTCGACGCTAGCCACTCCGGCCACGGGAACCACGGGGTTAATAACGTCGCGCCGGTGGCGGGGCATGGGGTGGGTGCGGTGGGGGCCCATGGGGTGAGTGGGGTGGGGAGCGGGCACGGGGTGAATGGGGCCCATCGGCAGCCATTTGGGTCGGCGGCGGGGGTGGGAACGCAAGCGCCGGGGGGACAGGCGTATGGGGGGGCGTATAACGCGGGTGTTGGGCAGAGTAAGTTCCTCCCCGCTCTCTTTCCATTCCCCCTGATTTCTTTGATAACCTGATTACTGACGTGTGATGTGGGCAGACGCCGCGCAGGTGCGGGGCGATATATACGGGCAGCAGATGCGGTGGCAGAGCTCGTATGGGTATCCGGCGCCGACGCCGCAGAACGGAGATCCGAATATGTGGAATTCGTCAAGGATGAATCATTCGATGATGCGGTGAGTCTAGGAGGACGAGGGAGAAGGGGAATCTCACGACTTCATGATATGAGCTCGACGACGGCGGATCGATATCCGGAAGACTGGGTGCTATTGGGCGGAATCCGGTGGGCTTGTTTGGTTCGTGTATTTGTTTTTCGTATTGGTATGATATCCCCTTTCGTTCGCTACATGGAGGATTGGGTCGGATACAGATGCTTTGACCGGGCGATTATTATTCCTGCTCGGCGTCTCGAGCGGTACTTTCTCTCTGGACGGGGTTTTGTTTTCAGGGGCAAGAGCGGGATTTTTTCATGAATGAGTGGCCATACCATACCGCACGACGGATAAACGATTTACGGCTGACTGTGTTCATCTGGTGCTGCTGTTTTTTACCGCTTCTCGAGTAACATCGAGTCGAAACTGGGATGGGTCGAAAGGGACGTATATATGTTGGCGAAGCACTTTTGTAATTCACGGAAGATTGGGGATTGCGAGATTCATTGTTTTGAGAATCAGAATTTGATCTGATCGGTGGCTTTGAGGGCCGGATATGACTTGTACCTGTTGCGCCATTGTTTAGCCATGTTCGGGTATGCCACTGAAATCCCAGAACCCAAACCAGTAACGCCATCGTATGCAACTCCATTTCCAACTTCGATCGGCCATCCCCTCACTTTCGCTTATGCGAATAATCCCTCAGAATCCCTATCATATGCGTATTCGTCTGCCGCCCCCCCCTCGCCGCCTTCCTCTTCCTCTCCCGCGGCGCCACCACCTGCACCACCTTCTTCGCCGTCGTCGGCTTCAACCCTGCCGCTTCCAACTTCTCCCGCACCTCCTCCCCGTTCGCCGGCAACTTCACCGCGTCCCACATCCCCCGAAACGCCTCGTCCACCGGATGCCGCAGGCTCGCGTCGTCCAACCACACCTTCTTCGGCGCGTTGTCTTTCTTGTTGCGCACGACTAGCACCGCACCCTGGGCTGCCAGCGACTCGATCGCCGCCGGCGCGCCCGGCCACCCGTCTTTCAGATCTTTGACCAAGATGCCAACGGCGGTGGACTGTTTCTGGAGGAGGGCGAGCAGCTGCTCCTGGGAGCGGACGCCGTATTTGGAGCGGAACTCAAAGGAACCCTTGCCGGCGAGGCCGTCGCGGGAGTAGAGGACGCGGGGGTCCTCAAGGAGGGCGCGGCGGAGGGCACCGCGGAGTTGGCGGAGGTCGTCAGAGTGGTCGAGGGAGAGGTAGGCGACGATGGAGTCGAAGGTGAGGGGGCGGTCTTTTTCTTTGAGGTAGTCGATGGCGTAGGCGACGTTCATGAAGAGGCGGGAGCCGAGGGTGGCGGCGGAGGAGGTGAGTTGGGCCATGGCGATGGGAGGAAGGGTTGATAGAGGGGTGAGTCCGCCGGGGAGATGGATTCTTAGGAGTGAGAAGGCATGGATTGGATTCAGCCGGCTCAAGGGAGGGCCAATATTGAAATTTGAGAGATGAGAATTTATGGGAGATGTATTGGGAACAGAGAAGTCCCAAGTCCTCGAACAAAGAGTCAAGAATCAAGTGATGGAGGACGAAGGGAGTTGAAGTTAATTGAAGTGAGATCACGTGATCCTCTTTGAGCTTCTTCCTCTCCTAAGCTCAAGTGACCGCATTCGTTGATTTCGTTCATTCATCAACTGCACCACTCACCACCGCAACACTTAGAAGTTTACTTCATTTCTCCCTTCTCCACATTCATTTCGCCCTTTCTTATAATCAAATCCTCCATTCAACCCCTCCCGAACATGGTATAACAATCAGGCACTTGCTTTTCACTTCCACAGCAGTCATGGCGGCGGCTGTGGTGGACATCCCCTACATCGCCGCGTCTTTCCAAGTCCCGGAGCCAACCCTTCAATCCCTTTTGGAGAACCCGACGGCCGACCTAGTGGCATCATTGCTCAACCAGATTCAGAGCAGAGCGCGTGAATATGATGCTCTCAAGTCCGAGAAGCTGAGGTCGGAGGTGGAGTTGGAGAATGCCATTCGGAGCGGCGAGACGCGCGCAAAGTCGCTGAAGGCTTCGGTGGATAAGACATTGAAAGATGTGGAGGAACTCAGGAACCAGTTGAATGAGGAGCGTACGTGTTTGGGATTTTCGTGGTGTTTAAGGCTTGCTCGAAACTAAATATGGGGATAGAAAACAAACGCGCCGCAATCGAGTCGGAGTACGAAAAGTTCAAGGTCTCGAACTCGTCATCGGATTCGAAGATCCAGATCCTCGAGTCCCAAATCGAGTCGCTGAAAGCATCCAAAACCGAGACCGCCTCTGTCCTCGAGTCGAAATCGACGGCATATGACAAGCTCGCCGAAGAACTCACGGGGCAGCAACAAAAGGTTGTCGCGCTGAGACGAGAGGTATCCGCGCTGGAAGAGAAGATCCAATCCGCCGAAAACGCCGCGATCAGCACCAAGTTCCGCGAACAGTCCCTGCAGCAGGAAGTGGGCCTCCTCAAGAAGAACAACGAATACTACGACAGCGAACTCAAGACCCGCGCGGCCGAACACAGCAAATTCCGAAAAGAGAAGGGCGCACGCATTGCAGAGCTTCAACGGGAGCGAGATGAAACCTCGCAACAACTCGATTCGTTGAGGCACATCGAGAAGACGCTCCGAAATCAGCTGGATGAGATCACGCGGAAGGCGGAAGATGCTTTCTCGAAGATCCAGCAGCTGCAAGAGGCCGAGACCAAGGCGGAGGAATCGTTCCGGGTGGAGTTGGAGACCGTGAAACGCATGGCCGAGCTACATCGTCAACGCGCGGAGACGGACCGGAAACAGCTACAGCACGTCCAAGCAAGTTTTGAGAAAACCAAGGAAGATGCGGCCGATGAGATTGGACAACTGCAGTCGGAGTTGGACACCGAGCGAACCGAGAAAGAGGGGGCAGAGGAAAAGATCGCAGAGCTGGAGGAGCAGATCGAACATCTCCAATCCGAAGTTCGCCCACCGCCGTCCGCAAGATCTATTCCTGGTACGCCTCGTCGTTCGATGAATGGCTTGTTTGAAATGGGGACCCCGCGCGGAGGTTCTCCTGGAAGCGCTCGCGGCAAGGGTGGTCTGACACTCACCCAAGTTTACAACGACTACTCCAAAGTTAAGGCAGAGCTTGACGGCGAACGCCGACAGAGTCAAAAACTGCGTACCGATATGGACGAGATGATCAACGCGTTGGAGAATAAGCAGCCAGAGATGGACGAGGTGCGGATCGAGAATGATCGCAACAAGGCTGAGCTCGCGTCGATGAGTACCTTGCTCGACGAAACGAGGAAGGACCGGGAGAAATTCAAGAAGGAGGCACGGAAATGGCAGGGTCAAGTCGAAGGTCTTAACAAGGAGAGCGATCTATTACGACAGCAACTACGCGATTTGAGCTCCCAAGTCAAAATTCTTCTGGTCGAGGTTCAAGCGCGCGACCAAGGCCTCGAGAATCTCAGCGCCGCCGAGCAGCTTCAATTCGAACGTATCGCTCGCGGAGTCGTCGACGAAAAGGCTCTCGAAGGCATGACGGACACGGGTCGCTTCATCAGCCAACGCCTGGTCTTGTTCCGGAACACTGCGGAGCTGCAAGAACAGAACGAGAAGCTTTTGAACCTGACCCGGAAGCTTGGTGAGGAAATGGAAGGCGAGGAGGCGAAGGCGAAGAGGAATCAAGAAGAGAAGGATCGCCATGAGTTAGAGCAGTTGCGCGAGAGGGTGGAACGACATCAGGACGAGATGAAGGGAATGGTCATTCGTTCGGAAAGCTACATCCGTGAACGAGACATGTTCAGGCGGATGCTTGCTCATCGTGGGCAACTACCTGCTGGATCGGACATGGCATCCCTATTCGGACAATCGGTCAACGATGGCATGGCCCCGTCAACCCCCCCCCCAGGTGGTATGGATGGTTCGCAGGCTCAGACGCCGCAGTCTCGAGACATTTCCGACTACACCAAGCTCCTCAAAGAACTCCAGAGCCACTTCGACAGCTACCGACAAGAAGCGCATACCGACCACCAGTCGATGCGAGAACAGATCGACCGGCTGGGCAAGGAGAAGAGCGAATTGCACGCAGAGAATGCTCGGATCGGCAGTCAATTGACATTGGCCCACGAACGGTACGAACTCCTTCAGAGCAACCTGAACATGATGAGAAACGAGAACTCGGAGATCCAGAAGCGTGCCCAGTCGGCGTCGGAGCTCGCAGCGAAACAAGAGCTACGGACTCAGCAGACTGCGGAGGAACTCATCGAATCCAAGTCGTTCACGGAGAGCATGCGGAACGAGCTGTCGAATTTGAAGGCGGAGCGGCAACTCTGGAAGTCGATCGAGACGCGGTTGAGCGATGATAACCGTTCGTTGATGGACGAACGAAGCCGCCTAAACAAGATGCTCAGCGATCTGCAGAGCCTCCAGAACGAACGGGAATTGACCGACTCGGAGACGCGGAGACGATTACAGTCGCGGACCGAGGAGTTGGAGTCGGAGCTGTCAAGCAACAAGCGAAAACTTGACGAGGAGATGGAGGAGTCGAAGAAGACGAACTTACGGCGCGAATACGAGCAAGAGCAGAGCCAGAAGCGGATCGAGGATCTCATCCGAAGCAATGGGTCGGTTCGCGAGGAGCTGGTTGCCGCGAAAACACAACGGGATCAGCTACAGGCTCGCGTCGATGAGATGAGGGTGGAACTCAAGAACGCCGAGGAGCGCGCTGCTGCACTCCAGCCCCGACCAACACCGCGTCCCGATCCTTCACAAGCGGACCCAGTCGACGACGATACCGCGACGTTGACAAGAGAGCAAGAATTGGGCGTCGAAGTGGCCAACCTAAAACGCGACATCTCACTCACCCAGTCGGAGCTCGAGCACGCCAAGGAAAATGTTGAGCAATACAAGGCCATCAGCCAGTCCGCCGAAGAGGAGATGCAGAATCTCAACGAGACGCACGATGAGTACCGTGAGGAAACTGACCGTCTCATCGCCGACAAAGACGCGAAGATTCAGGAGCTGGAGACGCGTGTCAAGGAGATCTCGAATGAGCTCGCATCCACGAATTCCGAGCTTATCGAGCTCCGCGCGACGCAGGAGGAGGGCAGTAAACTCCTAAACGAGCAGAAGTCCCAACTGGAGGAGGAGGTCGCTCGATTGAAAGACGAGACGGACCGCGCTGTTACGACCGCGAAACTCTACCAAGAAGACGTCAAGGCGCAAGCCGAGATCGCTCAGCGCGCACAACAGAGTTATGAGGACGAATTGCTCAAGCATGCGGAGGCGGCGAAAGGGCTGCAGAAGGTACGGACGGAGTACAATGAGCTCAAGACAGAACTTGTCGGGGCTCGTTCAGAGGTTCAAGCGATGAAGGTTACCGCAGAGCAGAACCAGGAAAGCTGGACGGAGACGAAGGCGAGGTTTGAGCGCGAGGTGCTCGAGCTGAATACGCGACGGGACGACCTTGGCAATCAGAATCGGATCTTGCATCAACAGCTGGAGAACGTATCCGGGCAGATCGCCGCTCTCAAACAGTCGCGTGGCGAGGTCGCCGACGGCGAAGAGGCCTCCGCCCCGGAATTCGTCGCGGACAATCTGCAGGAAGTCATCAAGTACTTGCGACGCGAGAAGGAGATCGTCGACGTGCAATATGAACTCGCCCTCCAAGACCAGAAACGAATCAAACAGCAACTCGACCACGCACAGACCCAGCTCGAAGACACGCGGGAGAAGTTGGCTAAGGAACGCCAGAGCCAGACCGACCGCGAACAGGCCGCAATGAGCCACACCGAGCTCATGAAGACGATTAACGAGCTCAACCTCTTCCGCGAGAGCAACGCGTCCCTCCGCTCCGAAGCCCGCCAAGCCCAGGCCCAGGTGACCGAGAAGATGACCGAAATCGAGACCCTACGGGGCCGCCTCGAGCCGCTGGAGACGCGGCTACGCGAGGTGGAGAACGAGCTGGAAACGAAGAAGGGCGAACTGCAGCTCGCGGAGGAAGATCGGAACCGGTGGCAGACGCGCGCACAGCAGATCCTGCAGAAATACGACCGCGTGGACCCGGCGGAGTTGGAGGGGTTGAAGACTCAGATTTCGGAGCTCACAACCGAGCGGGATGCGCTGAAGACGGAGACGGAGGCGATGAAGCAGCAGGTGGATGCGATTCCGGCGCAGATCCAGGAGGCGCGGGAGGCGGAGCAGACGGCGGCGAACGAGCGGCGGAGCAAGTTGATTGAGCAGTCGAAGAACCGGGATCGGGACCGGAATGCGACGATCGCGCAGCTGAATACGCAGCTGGGGTCGCTAAGGGAGGAGCTGGAGGAGGTGAAGAAGGCGCGGGATGACGCGCTTGCTCATGCGTCGGGGGATGTTGCTATGCAAGATGCGGAGGCTGGGGAGGTTACCGAGCACCCTGCAGGATTGGCTACTGAAGAGCGGTCACACCTCGAAGCACAGGTTAAGGAGGCGCAGACGAGCGCGTCGGAGCATGAGCAGAAGGCCACGACGCTATCTGCGGAACTCAATACGCTTCAGGGCCGTGTGACAGAGCTTGAAGGGGAGATTGTGAGTATTCCCAACTCAATATTATCGCAGAAGCTAACCGCTGTCCAGCAAACTCTCAACGGCCAAGTGCAGGCCCATCTTTCTGAGATCGAGGACATTAAAGCAGCCGGGACCACGCAACCTACCGAATCAAGCGAGGAAGTACAGAGACTTCAGTCGGAACTCACGACAGCTCGTATTGAGTTAGAAACTCTGAAAGCGAGTGTCAGCAGTGGAGAGAATGGCGAATCCAGCACCGCACCGGACTCCCAGATCGAAGAGCGAGTGTCGTCTCACCTCAAGTCTCTTGACGAACAGCATGCCACCAAGACACAGGCCTTGGAGGAGCAATTCAAGAAGCGCACCGACAACATGAAGACACAGTTGAGCGAGAAACTGAAGCAAGCGCGTGAGAAGATTCGGATGGATTATGAGGAAAAAGAAAAGCTGCTCAAGGCGGAGTTAGAGCAGGAAATTGCTCGGTTAAGACAGGAGATCGAGCGCCTGGAGCAGGAGAACCAGAAGCTCAAGCAGGATATCGAGGGTCTCAACAGCGTACCTACAACGACTGCTCAAGATATCGCAGTCCCCTCAGAGGCGCCTACGCAACCATCTGCCATGGACACATCGATATTGTCGCCTGGTCCCATCAGATCCGACCCGAACCAACTCCCGGAAGGCCCCCGCCTCCCACAATCCGAAAAGGAAATCAAAGACTTCATCGCCAGCAACCCGGTGGTCAAGAGCATCCTCCAACGCAACATCGTCGCGAGAGTCAACCAAGAAAAGGAGAAGCTCGGCAAGGAGAGCGAGGACCAGCTCACCAAAGTCAAGACGGAGTATGAGCAGAAAATGCAGACTACAAAGGACCAGGCCGTGCTCATGGAGGGCAAACGCTACATGGTCAAGCTAAACATGACCGAGAACCGGCTGCGCATCGCGACGTTCAAGGTCGAGTTGGTAGAGATCGCGGCCAAGGAGACGCCTCAGAAGGCGGTCGTGGAGGTGTGGGAGATTGTGAAGGCCGCGAGGCCGCCCGCTGCCACGCAACCTGGTGCTGCAGCCATTCAACTTCCGGCAAAGCCCGCACAGCCATCCCAACCTACTTTAACCACTTTACCAACCCCTCCAACGCTGCCACAAGCACCGTCCGCGCCAGTCACCCCTGCCCAACCTTCCGAACCACCGAAGGATTCGGTCAACGGCCATACAGCATCATCCACCGATACCCCCGCTGCCGTCGAGCCGACACAGCCGGCGCCTCCAACCACGACCCAAGAACCACAACCGATCCAACAACCGCAACCGGCCCAACAACCACAACCGGCCCAACAACCACAACCGACCCAACAACCAGCCCAAGCTCGGCAAAGCTTCGGCACCGGCCCCCAAGCCCTCCGCGGCCTCGCCTCCCAACTTCCCCGCGCAGGTGGCGCCGCCACTCGCGGGATTCCTCGCCCGGTGGGACGCGGCGGGATACCTATGCCGGGGCAAGGCGGAGGACAACAAGCAGGGCAGGGCCGCGGAGGTGGACGGGGAAGAGGCGGACGTGCGTCGATGGGGCAGGGACAAGGAGGGCAAGGACAGGGACAACAGGGAGGGAGTCCGAGGGGAGGGATGAATGCGGCAGCGAAGCAGTTTGTGCCGGGGATGAAGCGGCCGAGGGAGAGTGAGGGGGAGGGGGGAGGGATGAAGAGGCCTAGGGGAGGGGCAGGTGGGCAGTAAGGGTTCAGTTCGGAGGTCGACGACATGCACGGTTCGGATTTTCATTTGTTGCGTGGAATTACGGTGCTGGCTGGATGCTGGTGCAGCGATCGCAAAAAGGACTGGGTGGGGATTGTATGGTAGTAATATGCATTCTAGGGAGTCGGGGATGGTTGTCCTTGATAGTGGCTTGGTTTCAAGTGCGGTACAGGGACATAATTCATGAGATTCGACTCTCGAAGAACTTCAGGTTCGAGGTATTGCGAACATAGTAGCACGCTGATGATTCTGATGCGGCCATCACACACCTGCCATACGCTAAGACTCCATTCTCATCCTACCGTCTCCAACAAAGGGTATCAATCACGCCTCACACCTACTCCGGCCTAACCCTCCCCCTTCTCTCCCGCATCTCCCGTATCCGCCTCACATCCTCTTCAAACCCAACCTTCAACTCCCGATCCCTCTCCTTCCTCTTCTCCCGTGCCTGGAATCGGTAGAAGTCCGGCCCGATCTTCTTCTCCTTCTCGGCCGCGCGGTCCGCCGCCGCCTGCGCCGCCGCGCTGCTCGCTGGCCGGTGGTGGTGGGCGTGGCGTGTGACGGTGACGAAGCCGTCGGCGTCGGGGACGTTGTGGGTGCGAGCAGCGAGGCGGGTGCGGAGGGATTCGAGGCGCGTGAAGGTGGTGAGGTAGGTGTTGATGGAGGATTGGAGGTGGTGTTTGGTGGGGTGGGTGAGGTGGTGGTGGGAGAGGTAGCCTGTAGGTATCGATGTTAATATCTTGTAATGCGATCGGATGATGTGTACGTACGCTCAATCCCGCATGCCTGACTACTGTTCCACGTCAACTCCGGCGCATCCTTCCCCCCTTTCCAAATCGCCTTCGCAAGCCGACCGCTCGCTTTCAACGCCACGTCTTTGCTGCTTTTGTCCGCGAAGACGACCAGCGCACACGTCCCCCCGGGAAGCAGCTCATCTTCCCACACCTCCGGCAACTGCGCCGTCTCCATCTTCGCCTCCAACTCTGCCTCCTCCACTTCCTCTCTCTTCCGCTTCACCCCCGCGTGCACGGGTGCCTCCGACACCTCATGGCGCTGCTTCCATGCCTTGTCTTCGAACTCGACCCGCTGCACGGCGCCGCGGCCGCCGGCGATGCGTTTGAAGAGGTCGCGGATGGAGGATTCGGAGGCATCAATTGGCACGTTAGAGACAAAGAGGGTGCGGGGGGTGTCGCGGTCCTCGATGCGCGGGTCGTGGGAGCGGAGGTAGAGGTGGTGGTGGACTTTGTGGGGGTAGGCGGGCGTTGGGGGGAAGGTGATGGGGAGGATGGTGTAGCCGGCTCGCTCGTAGAGGGCGCCTCGATTATCGGAAGCCATTTTGTGTGTTTTTCGGAACCCAAGCTCTTATATTTCCGTATTGTTTAGCATCCCGTGCATTGCATGCTCGTAATATTCGTAATATGTCGTGGACTGTCAATATGCGATGGACGAAATTCACGAAATTTTGGCAGAACTACATTCGTGGTCCCTTTGGTCAGACGGAGCTTCTCCACCAGAAAGTTCACCAACGTCCATCCGCGACACAAGAACTTATCTTATATCGTCGCGCTACGAAGAAGCCTAGAGAAATTGTTCTATGGCGAGCATGGTGGTGATGCAGACATGTATCCCGTAATATGGCGGCCCGTCAAGTTACTCGATTGGGCGGCCAAGCCCTGCGAAACGCCGTCCACCTGCACTTCTACCCCCGTCTACGGAAGCTGGACGAGAGTCGAGAAGTCGTGCGCATGTTGGAAACATATGGCCCGCTTCTCACGTTCAAGAATCTGAAGGTATGTGTCCTGAATTTGGATTTGAAGATATTGTTGCTAACACTGCTAGTATGACTTCAATAACCCCCATCCCGGCTCCGCCCTCGCCATCTTCCACGACGCCGCTTCGGCCGCGCGCCTACTCAAAGATTCCCCCTTACGCTTCTCCCTGATCCCCGCCGACGTCGCGCGATCATATTCATCCGTCGACGGCGAACTTAACATGGACTCCATCAGCAAAATCGACCCGTCTCGGCGCCTCGACGACTCCAAGCAGCGCTCCAACATGCCGTTCTACGATCTCGGACGGGACAAAAGCCCTAAACTCTTCGGTTTGCAGACATCGGTGGCGGAAATCACTCAAACGCAGGCTGCCGGTGTGGATGGGGAAGGGGACCCGACCTCTGTGCGCGTCGATACGCTAAACAACCCGTTTGAATACCGGCTGATCGCCGACGTTCCGACGATCAAGTATGATGGGTTGCTCCAGCGGTCGCCGTTCCATGGGCCGTTTCATCCGAATGTCGGGACGATCGAGTTCCTGGATTTGGTGGAAAATGTGCCGAATTATGGATTGGCGGAACTGTCGTTGAAACGGACGGAGACGACGCCAGGGATGCTGAAGAAACGGCAGGCGGCGGTGGAGTCGAGAGTGAGGCTTCGGAAACTCGTTGAGATGAGGGACGCAGGGATGGAGGTTGACTGATTCGACGACAGTGAACTGAGCTCTGAACAATGGCATATAAGAGTATCTGCCGAGAATAATGGGGCCTATGGCAGTCGTCATTGGGGCTCCTGGCGCATGATAGGTGCATGCGAGCATCCAGATGTATCAAAACTTGGATTGGGATGATACCCAAGGAGAGTCATCGACGGCAATCGGCGCACGATTTTATTTCGACTGTACCATAAACATCAAATTTCATTCAAAGAACCCCATCAGGAGTCGTCTCTATTCTGATCCACCAAATCACGGATGATACATCCAATCCGCCGGATTAAACCTCACCTCAAAATCCACCCCCCCATACACCCCCACCGCCGGAAATAGATCATAATTCCCCTCCAACCCCGCCACCCCCCCCTCCGCCCTCTCATCCATCTCTTCATGCAAATCCCACCCCCCCACCTCCCTTCCCTCCCGCGTAAAAAAGACCCTCACATCATCCAACGCCTGCACCAGCCCCTCCCCCTCCCCATACCCCGGCGGCCGCCCCGGCCTCCCAAACCGCATCCCTATCCCCACCGTCTCCCCCGTGCGGAACATCGTCGTAAAATCCGTCCCCCCAAACGTATCGTTCACGAACCGCCGCCCGTCGTCCCCGTGCACCGCCAGGCTGCCCCGCTGCCACCCTGGCTGCCGCCACGTCGGATACGGTGCCGCGACGTAGCCAATCGACACGCTGGCATCGGCCTCCTCGCCCGCGCTCCCCCCACCCCGCCCCATCGCGAGGAGCTTCAGCTCGAAGTAGATGGTCTTCGGGATTCCCGTGCGCGCGGGCGAGTCGTTCATCGCGGAGAAGATCGGCAGGGTGGTCAGCAAGCTCGCGTCGGCACCGTCGCCCCAGGTGCGGGCCTTCCAGGTGCCGGGATGGCGGTCGGGAAGGGGGAGGAGATCGCCGGTGTAGTTATCAGGTTTGAGAAAGGTGAGGTGGCCTGCGCGGAGGGCGGCGAGGGAGGTGGGGTGGACGGGTTGCGGGGGCCAGAGGGGATTGCGGAGGCACCATTCATAGGCGCGGTCGCCATCGGCGAGGGAGGCGTTGCTGGCGGGGGAAGCATCGTAGGTGATGGTGGGGGGTGGGGGGAGGAGGGAGGTGTCGGGGATGACGGTCCAGTCGTGGTAGGGGGGAGGGTCGTCGGTTTTGGAGGGGGGGTTGCTATTGGAGGTGGGGGCAGGTGGAGGTTGGTATTGAGAGGAGGGTTGATGGAGGTGGGATGGGGGTGGACCGGGTGGTGGAGGGTATTCCTCGGTGGCCTGGTAGTATCCTGGGGGAGGTCCTGGAGGGGGTTGATATTGCTGGTTCTGGTTGTAACCCGGGGGCGGGCCAGACGGAGGGTTGTACCTGTTGTTGATTGTTAGAATCTTTGTTCAAATATAATCTACTAATCGGCGATACTGGTTCGATCTAGCTCAATCACCGTCCACGAAGAACGGCACTAGGTTGGAGACCAGGGATTTCTACTTACATTGTCCTTGAATTGATGTCGAAGCTTCTGGACTTTATCCACAGGAGTATGGTTTGTCACGAGTCTTCTTTCGGTTCAACTAGACAGGGAGGAAATGTAGAAGTAGGTTACAGCTTATACTATGTATACCGGGAATTTATAGAGGCGTTGCGAATCGTCGGTTCCGGTTGAGGCGCAGCGGTGGTTCGTACCGAAGTTAAATGATATCACGAATCTATGAATGACAGGACAAGGCTGTGTTCTGCTAACTTCCTAGTCATCCAGTAATATTCCAATTTTCTCGCAGACTCCGGTGTATAATTGTCAGCTAGAATTGGGTATCGGGGAAGGCAGATTTACAGGACAATCTCATGCGTTGGTTGATCCCATGAACCCGGATCGTGATGGACGACGGGGGCCACAGTACCGGTATTGCTCGGTGATGTTGATCGGACCTATTGCTTGCAATGCACATGCTTGGATTTATCAAATGAACCCTCAATGGGTACATGAGGTGTCTATTCATTCTATATGCTCCATTTCTTTGGACTACATCACAGGTTCACTGACCGCATACGCACATTTGCCGTCTTCTGGTTCCTAAGCCGTGTCATCATTCATTTCCCAGCGCCCGGTATTCTATCCATCGTCTCTCTAGCAACAGCTTCCTTTATTGCCATGAGCAGTCCAGGCATGTGTGCTCCTCACGAGCCAATCTGGCCCATCGAAGTATTCAAGTGACGGATCATCAAGAAGAACGGCGTCTTTCCGATTCCACCTCGCTCTCAATCTGCCAAACCGATAATTCAGCCTCTCAATGCACCATCTGTGAAGCATAGAACTCCTGCCTTAAATTAGCACCGAAAATCCCCACTCTCACCCGCCAAACTCACCGGATACTGATTCTGAATCATCGTCGTAATCCGCTCCACCTCCTCCGCCTGCCCTCTTAGATTCCCATCCCACGTCCGCATCTCCCTCCCCACCAGCAAATCTCCCCGCACTACCCCCCGCTCCCCCGTGCTCTCCCCCTCGAAGTAAATCAGCCCGTCCACCTGGTCGATGTACCCCGCCAACCGCCCCTCCTCGATCATCTGCGCGGCGTAACGCTCGGCTTTCTCCTTGTCGATCCCCAGGAGCCCGCCGAGCTCCTCCACGCGGATGTTGTTGTACAGGCGCGATGCGGCGACCATGTTGTGCTCGAGGACTGCTTTTTGGAGGACGGTGAACCCGTCGGACGTCTTGGCGAGTTGGTGCTCGCTGAGCTTCTTCTCGAACGCCGCGATGTCGGTGGGGGAGAGGAGCCGGTCGAGGAAGATTCGTTCTAGGATGCTGTATTCCTCGACGTGCGTCGCTCGCTCGTCCTTGTAGAGTCGCGCGAGCATCTTCGCTCGCTGCGGGCCGGCGGGAGCGAGAACCGCGCAGGTGATGGACGCCGACAGCGCTTGAAGCCGTTCGTCTTCGTCGACTTCCCGCTGCAGGCTGAGGATGTGGTAGGCGGAGCTCGCTTCCAAGAACGATCGCTGCGAGTCCAGGATGCGCGCCCGCGAGAGCTCGTATTGCAACTTCGTGGTCGCATCGGTGACGTCGAAGATGATGTTCTTGACACGGTTGAGATACCCCGTTGCGCTTATTGGGTCCTCCTCTTCTAGATAGCAGCGCACAATGCGCACCCAGATCTTGGCCCGCTCGTCGGCGGTGAAGCTCCGCTGCGAGGAATCGAGGCTGATCGACTGCAGGACGCGGGCGGAGTTGCGGAAGTCCTCCTCGTCTTCGTGGGCATCGGCAAGGATCTCGCGGATGGCGCGGTCTTGCTCTTCAAATGAGACGACTTTGTGGTGGAGGGTGGCGAGGAGGGATTGGCAGACTTCGATGCGCAGGGAGAGGGAGGGGATGGCGCGGAGACGGTCGACAAGGAGGTGGAGGAGGGGGCGGGCGGAGACGATGCCGAGAGCGTCGCTGGTGACGACGCTCGCGAAGGTTTGGAGGCCTGCGAGGACGTCGCGGTCGTTGGAAGATTGGAGGATCAAGTCAAGGAGGGAAGGCGTCTTTTGGAGTCGTTCGCTCTGGGGGGCGTGTTCGAGTTGTTGACATATTTGTTCGACCTGGGAGGCCATGGTGAAGGTGAGGGACTTCACTAGTGGGATTAGGGCATATATTTGGGGTGAGTTTAGTCGAGGCAACCAGCTATGTAGAGGAATTGTAGGATTATGAGAATTTGACTGTACAATGTGAGAGGAGAGTGCATATACAGTAAGTTTGATGTGCTTGAATTGATCTTGAACTGGCCCAACTGGATACCTTGAGCTTCAGTGATCCCCACAGTGACAGGGGTTGACTATTGCGGTCTTGACGTCTTGGGTTTATGCTGCCTTAACGCCTTAGGGTCTTGATGTGAGAGCGCAACAGCACGTGCAAATGCGCCAAGGCATCAAGACGCTAAGGCGCTAAGGCGCTAAGGCGTGGATTACGTCGATTAGAGCGATCCAGACATCACCTTCATATCGCTTTCAATCTTCATTTCCGTTGATACTCCCCACTCTCCTCCCAGTCATTCCACTCACTTTTCACCTTCATAGTCCCTTCAGCATTTGCAATTGGCTCGTCCCACCTTGCCTTCCTTCTACTTCTTCTACTTCTTCCACTCCTCCTCCCTCGCCTTCACACTTGCAGCTCCACCCTCCAGGCATCTTTCCCCAATCTTCGCAACTCTTTCTTCTCACCATATAATATATCTACTTTAATCCTTCTACAGCTACCCTTCTTTTCTCTGTCATCAACCTTCCACCATGGCCACCCATTCTCCCGCCGCGTATCTAGCAAATGAGAAGCCGTTGGACGGGTACGTCAAGACCGAGGATATGGATTCCCAACCTGTCGGCGGGGACCCCACCGGCGGCTACATGGACGACGATGATGAAGGCGACGAACTCAACATGACGAACGTCCACGAGGATGCCCTGCTAATGCGCGTCGACCACGATCTCTGGGTCGCCATCCAAGACATGACCGAAGACGAGCCGATCCAGATGGGCTATGTCCGAGAATGGGAGAACGGCAAGGTAATTCAGCCCCTTGCAAAACCCAATGGACGCGTTTGGAAACTGACGAAATTGGCGGTCAGACCAAGATGTTCCTTAAGGAGATGCCCCCGAACCATTACCTCGTGCCCCGCGAATACGACCTCAACGTCACCGACGCCAACGTCAAGAATCTCTTCGTCTTCGCCGAGAAGGAGATGCCCGCTTTTAAACCTAACATGCTCGGACGATTCAAGGACCAGAAGAAGTCCATCGGCAGCCAAGAAGACAGCGAGAAGGGCGCTCAACGAATGCGCCGAGGAAAGCGCATCATCCCCAGTACGCTCCCTGATCCCTTATGAAAAACTCTACTCACCTCCCTAGAACGCACCACCCTCTACGCCGGCATCCGCAAAGAACTCTCCGTCCTCCCCGTCCAAAACGACACCTTCCATGCCCTCGAAAAAGCCAAATTCTCCGAACTCCTCAAGAAAGAATTCCGCTTCACCACCAAGACCTCCACCAACGATACCAAGATGCTCGGTCTCGACAACATGGAAAACCTCCTCAAATACGGCGCCCGCCCTGCCAAGACCCAGGACAACAAGGCCATCCGCATGGACCGCAGCCTGCTGCTCGAACGCCTGGGCTACTTGTTCGGGCAGTATCGATACTGGACGCTGCGCACGCTGAAGAACGAGCTGCAGCAGCCCGAGGCGTATTTGAAGGAGGTGCTGCAGGGGATCGCGGTGTTGGTGAAGAGTGGGCCGTTCGCGAACCATTGGACGTTGCGGCCGGAGATGGTGGAGACGATTAAGTGGGCGGAGAGGGGGGCCGCGGCGGAGGGGGCCGCGCCAGGGGTGGGGACGGAGAGTAGCGCCGGGGAGGAGGAGGATGAGGAGGCGGAGATGGAGGATGTGCTTTAGGGGGAAGAATGGACAGTGGGGTGTTCGGTGTTGGTGTTTGGCGTTCGGTGTTCCGAGATAATTGAGACTTGGGACGAGAAGTATGCTTGCGCTCATGAGAGCCGGTTCGGCAGTGCGACGAGGACTCGGAGGTATTGGCGGCGCTACTTCGTAGTACAGTAATGAGGCGATGTGATACCCAACCGACCACCGGTATAGACTACAGTAGCTAAGATAGGAGAACAATGGAAACCTCAATAATCATCGTCCCCATCGGATTGGACTGGACTGGACTGGGTGTGACATCATCCCATTCCCTCTCTCATTCTCGTTATTTCCCTCCTCCCCACCTGACATCTATTCCCATTTCATTCCCCCAACATGGTGTTTCGCTATCCGGATATCCTCACCGGTAGGTTGGCTGTGGTCTCCCATCGTCACGCGCGCAAGATTCATACCCAAGGCATAAGATCTCGAGTGAAGCGAAGCCTCAAGTCAGTGACATTGCTGATATTTATCCCCTGGGCACCGCAGATGCCGTACATAGATGTCATACATAATGTAACTTGGAGGGGTACTACTGTGGCGTGCAGGAAGGGTAGGGCGGGTGCTATACTCGCATCCCTTCCGCAAGCGGCTTGGAATATCTATAGGTTCTCGGATCATCATATGACTCCTATCCTTTCTCTACACATAAGACATGGTCAATTCCCCTGTCAATCTTTCCTCCCTCCATGTATCACGAGCTGAACGGGTCTGATGGGCATCAATTTCAGCTTCAGCTCGAAAGTAAGGCGACGATCATACATATCATAGCAGGGGATGCGCATAGAACTCCACTGCACTGCACTGCACGCGCTCTACAGTCATCTCAAACCGCCGTATACCTTACGTACATGGAAAGCATAAGGCTTCGATTACATACCGACCAAAACCCAAAACCGAAATGTCTCACTCCTTCGCCTCGCTCCACCATGGATTTGAGATTTCAGATCTGCCCCGCAACTCGCCTGTCAGTCTGCGAACTCCATGCGTGCATGTCTGCCGTCAGATCAGGATCCAGGGGAGGGAGTAAGCGAGTTGGGCATCAACGCTCGGAGTCTCTGCGCTGAAGAATAAATGAGGCGGTATGGAAGTAAGTCCATCTAGCCCAAGAAGAGAGATCGATTAAGGTAAGGTACCTACGCTTCTGGAGCCCAAGGATATGGAATACGGAGTCGCACGGCGGAGGATCGTTGGTTAGAGGAGTTAGTTGGTAGGTGGGAAAAGGTTGTGGACGGGTTAGTGAAGTCCGGGGTTGGGGACCAATCGATCGGACTAGGGGGTGGATCGGGAGGTTAGGCCCTTGCTACCTAGGTGAGGTCGTTTGCCTTGCTTTGCAATGGCGAAGAATCGATAGTGGTTTCGGATTCGAGAGTTGGGAATGGAGTTGGGATGGACGATGCTAGGGCTGGAGATCGAGGGGCTGCGATCTGGTATGGCTACTGCGCTTCAGGGTGGGGAGGGAGGTATCCAGGGGGTCGATCGATGTCATCGATGACCATAGGGAATATATCCAAAGTCCAAAGTCCAAACTCGCCACGGAGATGTACCAAGGAGCCTCATCACATCCGCCATTCCAGAATCCAGTCGCTGCCCGTACATATCCACCTAAGAGGTACGAACTGCTCCGCATACATCAATTCAGATTACACTTCGTTTGCTCCCGTTCATTACCCCCAATCATCGCCCACCAACCGGACTCCGGCCCTATCCGAATTGCTCTCCGGCCTACCACCTCCACCTGCTTGCTCTCTCGTTCGCGATCCGGGCCCGCTGGACGCGGTGTCCCGTCGCGCGGCCGTGGTGTCGGGACAGGAAGTAGAATCCGGATGATGTAGATAGAGGGTGGGAACATGGTGTAGGAGGGAGCGGAGGCGACGGGCGGTGGGTTTGTTTAGTTGCTCAGTTGGAAAGGGAGGAGGATAGGAATAGAACAGACGGAGTTTCTGCTGGAGAGAACAAAGGATGAAGCGAGGACGGTACATACAGGGTTCCGTACGGAGGAGGCTATTGCTTGATCGACGATGAGAGGAGCGTGTCACGATAACCCGCGGGGTTCCAGGTTGCGATCGACCAATCGCTCGGTTGCGCCAACGCATCCGCGAATCCTGGGAAAGATTTAGTTGTACGGAGCCGATATCCCACCAATCCGGCGTAGAGAAATGCAGATTACACGCAGGTATTTGGGGGGGTGGGGAGCACGGCATTCCTGGCGTCATGTCCGGTTACGGAGTGGAATCTACGATGCTAGACTAGATTGTGGGACGCTGGAATCTGGATTCCGTGGGCGCTGCTAGTATGAGATATTCCGGTATCGTGGGATGGGAGCAGGAAGTTGAAAAGGGGGTTCGCACTGGGGGAGAAATATCAAATACTGATGCGTGAAACGGAATGATGCAAGGGAGAAACGTGCGTATCGATAAGGAATCGCGGGGTCATGTTGTGGTTCAGAAACTCGTCCGCCCACCATCACGGTCATCTGTCCAACGTCATGCGAGCGCTTGTTTGAGACCAGCGACAGCGAACATCCTGCGATACGGTACCGTAAGAGTTATGGTGCGAGCACGAGCATCCATCGCTCCGCGGATTATTGCTGAAAAGCACTGCCTAACCATGACAATATCAGAACTAAGCCGGATCAGGCACATCGCAAGGCAACCCAGCTCGACGTCCCCTCCGCAAAGTGCGAATTGACAGCCAGCACCCAGCATGCAACGAGCATGTCAACCCCATCCCATCACCTCGCAGGACAGACGGGCCGGACCTCTACTTGGGCATTCGTCCTTGTTGCGACTTGCAGTGCGGGACGCTGGGACATCTGCACGGCGAGTTAGGGGAATCACATTCATGGGGATTGGGGTTGGGCGGGCGGGCGGCGGACAAAGGCATCAACGGAACGATGCTTCGGATGCTGATCGGGCATTCAGTTTAGATGGCTGGAAATAGAAATAGAATGGGATCGGAGTGTGGGTTGTGAGAGATCATAATGAGGAAATCGGAGGAGGACATGGCGGTGCGGGGTTGGGATAGGAGAATACTGGGGGATAGGCGCAGAGGTGACCAGTGAGGGGTGGTACGCGTATTACGGCCGAACCTCCAAACACAACAAAGTATCTGTACGAGGCTATGCCAGTTCGCTGGATGCTAGTCGGATCACTGATACTGTCATGAGAGGCTGAGATTGTTATTGGAATACTGTGGGGAATTTGAATTTGAATGCCGCCCCGGAGGAATTGGTCAATCTTGACCATCTTGATTCCAGGACCCTGAATGAATTCAGGATTGACAACAATAAGGACGAGGAAAAGAAAGCGGTCAAGCGGGGTTCGGGACGGCGCGAGATTCCGCCCAGTTCTTAGTTAAGATCGCCTGAGGGCTGAGATAGTGACGGAAGTAGTGGGACATAGCTGCCCGTCCCGGTCTCGCTTGCTCTATCATCAATCACTAATCAGCCCTCTATCGACGACTATCATTGGAATTATGAAGGACGCTGCAAGAGACTGTTGAATATCAGAAATGGCTGTCTACGGCAACAGTTGTCGTTAGGTTATACGATTCAACATTTCGAGGCACTCGCAGCATTTCAACGCCTCCCACCAGTGAAAGGGCGAGCAACCTGCGAACGCTGACCAAACCAGCAGCATTGGCTGACATGATCCCAATCAAACAAGCCATGGGGGAAATCTCAATTCTCCAGTTCTTTCGTGCCCAAGGCTACCGCATTAATCTCATCTGTCCCTCCTGATAGATCTCTTCCAGCGTCTCCAGTCCCAACTTGAGACAACCCCACAGAAAGGACTCGTAACCGCTATCACGATGACTCCCTCTGCCTCCGAAGCGCGAGAACCTGAGGCTGGTCTCATCAGTTGCATGACCGTTTCCTCTCGAACTGAAAGCCACTGCAATCCCGAAATTCGCGAGGAACAGCAGGGCGAAACGGACGGGCGGTCCGCCAATGGACGATGGGGCCTCGATGCATTCGTACCCAATGTGATGGGGCGGCCAGTCAGCAACAACACCAGTGGTGAGGCCGTGATGGTGATGGTCGAATCAAACGGATCGATGATACGTTGATACTACTTTCAGAGACAAATACGCCAATCCGCAGTCGCTAGAAAGAGGATTTACTGGTCCTTGGCTAGGTAATGGGTATATTTGCTAAGCACCGGATGACCTTGTCTCGTCCACTCAACGCTATTCCCGTCCTCCCCCTCCCGTCCTATCACCACTTCATCCACTCCCCCATATCCAATATCCCCCCCATCCTGATCTTCATCCCTAACCCGCGCATCCCCCCATCGCCATTTACTGTCTACTGATTTCACCCATGCCCGCCTCGTACCAGTGAGATCGGGTGTCGGGCTGGTCTCAAATCTTGCCTCTCCCCATCTAGTCTTTCGCCTTGTCCACCCACATGCCCATCCCCCCGGTTCCCCTCGCCAATTCCAGCGCAAGCCCTTGTTCCATGTCCATGTCCCTCTACAGTCTAATTCCGAGTCTTGTCACCCCATTGTATCCCACCTTTGCGTTTCCCCTCCTTGTATGTCGAGACTGTTGCGTAAGGAACTAAGGGAGAGCTCATAATCATCTGAGAGCATCCTTAAACCAAGCCTTTTCCCGGCTTCTCACCTCCCGCATCTTTCCTGTTTCCCACATACATACCGCCCCGTCCTGCTCACCCGGAACCGCCGTTTGTCTCTCCCATATTAACCTACTATCCTTTTATCCTCCCGATCATTCCCTTCCATCGTACGACGGTCATTCTCCTCGTTGATACGATTCCTACGACCTGGGACTCCCGTTGCCGCCCGTCTGGTTGTTATCCGCCACATTTTCCCCAACCCCGCCAACCCTCAAACCTGCTTCTGTACACCGCCCATTGCCGGCCCATCAGAACCCATCCACCGCGAGAAACGAACATCTGACGAGCGAGCGAGCAGCACGCACAATCCATTCTTCCCATTGCCGCCCAATTTTCGGGATTGCATTAAATCATGGCCTTTCCGCACGCCAATTCCCACCAGTCCTTCTACCGTCCTCCCTCCCAACTCTCCATCCACCGCAAACCCTCCACCGCGAGTCTCAACAGCAACTTCTTCGACGATCTCGACGATTCGTTACCGGAATCCACCATGCTCTCGCCCTCGGGCACGCCGGCATCCCTCATGTCTCCTCAAATGTCCACGGTATGGGACGACTTCACAACGTCGGGTCCGTTCTCCCACTCTCAAGAACGAAGCGACTCCGTCTCGACGAATCCGTTCGGGCAGACCAACAATCCCTTCCTTCGCCTCGAACCCGCTCAAGCCGCCATGTATGGCCAGCAGTCAGTATGGACGCCTTTCGACCGATCCGATTCGTCCAGCACGCCCACGCCGGTCCAGAAGTACGAGCCCTTTGGATCGGAGTTTGACTCGGGTGCCCAGCATCATCGTCCCCACGTCTTCCCCGTGCATCCCCCCTCCAATGATTTCGGTGCCGTTCCAATGCAGCAGCAACCATCGCAGCAACCCCTTCCCAATGTCCGTCCCAGCTCCATATTCCCCTCCGCCACCCCTCTCGCGCAGTCACCCACCACCGAGAAGCAATGGATGGCGTTACCCCCGTCGTCGAGCGTGCAGCCCGGCCCCGTCGAGGAACGCCCGGCCCCCAAGCGCATGCGACCCAACTCCCCGCAGCGGACACTGTCGTACGCCACGTTCCCCCGCCCCGACGGCATCCGGAAGAAGAACGCCCGGCTAGACATCCCCGTGGAGCGGAACCTGACGAACATCGATCGCTTGATCCACGAGTCGTCCAACGACGAAGAGAAGAAAGAGTTGAAAGCGCAGAAGCGCCTTTTGAGGAATAGACAGGCCGCGTACGAACCCCCTTCCTGTTCGATTTTTGGTTTTTGGTCCCAGCACCCGTTCCCCGTCAATTTGGTCCACCCTTCCCAACCGCATTGCATTTCCGCGTGTACCCCGCTAACAGTTTTCTGATCTAGACTTGACTCCCGTCAGCGCAAAAAGAAACACACCGAGGAACTAGAGCTGGAGAAGAAGAGCTGGGACGATCGCCTCCAGGTCCTCGAAGCCGAAGTCAACGCCCTCCGCATCCAATCTGGCGACCTCCACGCCGAAAAGGATCAATGGATGCGCGAGCGCTGCGTTATGGTCCAGCAGATCGAGACCGCCCAGTGGGAGAAAGAGGAGCTGGTTCGCAGCCACACCCTCGAGACGGGCGACCTGCGCAAGAAAGTCAACTTCCTCCGCGAACAGCTCGACGCGACCGCCGCCGGCGGGATAGGCGCGGGTATGGGCGACGCCCCGCAGCCGATGGCGACGGGCCATCATGTCGGCGCGTTTAACGAGTTCACCAACGAGATGGACAACCTGACCATGGCGAGTGAATGGGACAACTACATCTACGACTTCTGCGTCGACCCAGACACCCCCGCCACGCCGACTCCCGCCACCGTCGCTGTCGCCGCGTCCACGCCGACCCCCTCCTCTAAATCCACTCCCACCAACTCAACCACCACCCTCGTCGTCTCCCGCCCCAAACTCCCCACCCCCCCCATCGCCTCCGACGACAAACCCGTCAACCACGGCGTCCTCCTCATGCTCCTCCTCTGGGGCGCCTTCGTCGCCCACCACTCCACCTCCTCCTCCCCCCCTTCCCTTCCCCGCCTCCCCGACCACGTCCGCGCTGCCTCCGCCACCGTCCTCGACTCCATCCTCAACGACGACCTCCCTCACCCCGCCGCCCTCACCGTCAACCCCGCCTCCACCTGGCCCAAACCCGCGTCCGGCCTCACCGACCACATCATGGGCAACACCGGCTTGGGCGGCATCGGCGGCGGCGACAATCCCCCCATGGAGCGCCTGCACGCGTCGCTCACGCAACCCACCAAAGCGCAGGAAGCCGAGCAGTTGTTCTCGCTTACGCCGACGCAGTACAGCGCATTGACGGATCCGTCCTGCGGGCGCGCGTCTTCCATCTCCTCTTCTGAGGATACTACCGCGGGGAAATCCGGGGGAGCGAATCGGAGGAATCTGGCGGAGGCGCTGGCGGCGATGCGGGAGCGGAGGGGGGAGTCGGCGGCGGAGGTGTATACGCGGAGTTTGCTGTGGGGGCAGATTCCGGGGGAGGTGGTGAGGGAGTTTAAGCGGATGGTGGGGGAGGGGGGAGGAGGGATGGAGGAGTGAGTTGAGGTGATATTGCGGTGATTTAAAGAGTCGCAATAGACACTCGGGAAGTTGGAGTAGCGATGAACGAGCGGGTCGCGGGAGCGACGCGGAGGGTTGGCGTGGAGCGAGGTTCCCGGAGGGAAGGTGATGACAGATATTGATGACTGACGAGGTCAATTTGTGACAAAGAATGGGGACGATATGATAGTTTACGATCTAACACGAGACGAAGCCATGGGATGGATGATGGATGCTGGACACTGTCCGCACCACCGATGACACGACGTTTTGGCAATTTGTTTTGGGTACAGCGAGCGGCTTTCAGCGGGTTTACAGCGATGGATTTTTCATGTTTGCATTTCCCTCGCATCTCTCCATATCTTCATGGGGTGTGCCGTCTGCTTTCTTCATTTGTTCAGTTTTCAATTTTTACGCGCATATGACGACGAGGTTATGAAATCGGAACGAGTCATTGATCTATCTATCTACTGCGGATCTGACCATGGTTCGGTAATGAATGGGACACGCCGAATGTTGTACGAGATTGGATGGTTCATGGCTCGGGGGGTGGTTGGATGGATGGATGGGCATTGGGACGGACGGTGGCTTTGGCTGTCATCTCAGTGGACTACCTAGGTATACCAGACGGTATCTTTTCATTTGTCTGGGTTTCTTTTGTGAGGGAGAAAACTGGTTGTTGATAGTTGATTTTGATAGTTGGTAGTGGAATGGCATGTGTTCCGCTCTACTCTTCTAGACGCCCGTCATCGATTCTCATGGAACGCTTTCCTTGCACTAAACCGTCTCAAGTGCACGATATTCAGTCTATGTCGGTTGGTCCTAGAAAGGGTGATGATCACTACCACCCGGACCGTAAGGGAACCCCTTCGGGAGAAGCATCGCTGACCGGATGACCATTCTTGGATTCCGATCACGCTCGAACACTCGTCTCATTATTTCCTCCGATGATCAAACTGATATCGTACCATGGCATCCTATTGAGCCCGCCTGTCGTGCTATCCACGCGTCTAATGCAAGGTGCGGCCGCTAGGGATTGAGATCAGGAGGCCGGGTGGATGTAAGGAACGTGACCATCACACGGGCTCCTGTACAGGGAATCACATTCACCACACCGTTCAGCGGCCGCTTCTGGAAGGAGGGAGGGAGGAGTTGGGCTGGGCTGGCTGCTTCCTGCGGGTCGGGTAGGCGACGGGTTGATCAGTTGGAAGCGAAAACACGGAGATATCACTCGGAATGCTCGCTTGGATGATCAGTGTACCTCCCCCAACGAGGAATGGACGTCGATAGAAATGATCCGGTCAGCCTTGCCCTCTTTCGCCCAACGCAACAAATGTCTCCGAGATCGGGGTGCAGTATTACGGACATTGAAAATCATTCCCTAGCATCGGCTTCGTGCGTGGAAATCCCACTCAACTAAATCCCACCCATCTATCATAGGTATCCAATGAAAATCCCCTCAAAATATCATCTTCAATCCATCAAACCGACGACGAGCCTGCCGCTTTCTTCAGCCCACCGTATTTATCCTTCCAGATCCTGTAAACACGCGGAAAAGTCAGTCAACGATATCCAGCACCATCCGCATTTGATACGATTAACGTGAGGGACGCAAGAAAAGGTTTTGAGGGAAGATGGGATGGTCAGCAGATCCGGGCGCCCCTCCCCGGCCGCGAGGACGTCGCAAGAAGGCGGAGTTTGACCGCGGCACCGGACAAAGTAAGCGGATGCGGAGTCCTGATGGTATTGGAGGAGAGAGTGAGCAAGGCTTGCGTCCTTTGGATGGACCCTCGCTCGAAGATCGATGGGTTGTCTCCTAGCGTAGCATCGCATGCAGGTTTGAAGACTTCCGTTCTTGGATGAGGCGAACAGCTGGCTGGACCACGGGAGAGCAGAGCTGTTCACGAACCAGACCATGCAAGGGGATGAATTCCCCAACGGCACGTATCGATTCTCGAATTGTTCCCGTGCTGGTAGGAGAGGGTGCGGGAGGTGTGGTTGGTGGTAGGGGGCCAGACACCGTGGAGCTTCGAACGTCAAGCTAAGCTCATCGTGAATGGTGCCACGTGTACGACGTCGACAGCGAGGACTACATCGCGACCAGCCGTCCACCACCACTCAGCCAGCGCCGAAACGCAAATATGCAGGCGAGATGTCGGTTCGCATGGATTATGTGATTATTCAACGGGTGGGATGGTTGCTGTGCGCATCGCAGGAAATGGGACCGTCTCGTCTATTCGTTGGGGGCTTGGCGCCCGACATTGAAACCGGCCGTTGCGTGGGAACGACAGCAGCAAGCACAAAAGCAGGAACAATGCGAGAACGCGTTCGACGCTGTAGAGTGTAGCGTAGATTTGTTTATTGTTTTGGATTCCTTTTTGAGCCATCTTCGTCGTGATTTGTTTCCCGTGCTCTTTTCAGCTGCGCGATCGTCCGGCCATTCTCCTGGGGATCCGACGTGATGGAGTCCGGTCCTAAGACAGGAACGAGTGTTCCGAAAATATGGCCGTGGATAGGGACGGGAAGGTAAGGTGACTGATGCAACGAAAAGGGATACGTACCAACTGTTGCCCACTGTTTTGTGTCCGCTCTGCTCCGCGCGCCGGAGGTACTGCGCCGCTTTGAACTGAGAATCGTGTCAGCCATATGGAATGCGCATTCTTCTGATACCCAAGATATGAGGCGAGCAGATTGTATCCACTCCATGAATAAACCGAGATTGTCTTTGATCCAAATCAAGTTTGCAAGTAGATCGTAAACAAGGTACCAGAGTATACCGGTAACTAGCAATCGGCACGCCATGAAACTCACCTTATCCTTCTTCGTCCCAAACCCCTCCAAATAGCACCACGCCACCTCATTCATCGCATCCGTATCCCCCAGATTCGCCGCCGTCTCATAATACTGCCTCGCGGCCGCCGGATCCTTCTTGATCCCCCAGCCGTGCCGGAAGCAGTTTGCCAGCTCGAAGATCGCAAGCACCAGCTCCCCTTTCGCGGCGCCGCCCTTCTTCATGCCAGCCGCCAGCGCGAGGCTTTCGATCTCCGCGCTATTGGATGCGGCGAAGGAGAGGAAGGTGACGGCGAGGTCGGGTTGGGGGGCGCAGCCCCAGCCGTGTCTGGGGATGGGGAGGGGGTATCAGCCATACGTCTCTGGAGATGGGAAGGGTGGCGGGATATACCTGAGTGCTAGGCCATAGAGAACTTGACTGAGGGCGTTGTTGGCACCGTTGGGGTCCGCGAGGCGTCCGAACATTGCCGTTGCGCGTTGGAGATCTAGATCGATTAGCGACGAACTTGCGTGCGTCCATGAATTTGTAACATACCGCCTGCTTCGTGGAGTCGAATCGCCTCTTGTATGTTCACCTACAGTATGCGACGGCCATAATCAGCGACCACCACCACCATATCGCGGGCGAGCTGTCCATGTACACTCACATCTCCCCCAGCATCAGCGACACTTATCCCACCACTCTCCGCCTGATAATTCGCACTCGCTCTCCTTGGCCGCATAATCGGGTTCCCCTGCGCCAGCATTGTCGCTCTTTTCTCCCACTTCGCCTCCGCCTCATCCCCCAGCTCATCCTCTCCGATGTCGGGTAAATCCGCCGGTACATTGACCGAGCTCGAGCTGGCCGATCGGGATCGCGACCCTAGGTGCAGTCGCGCGGACAGTCGCCGCTCGCTTTTGGGTCGTTCGGTGCCTTCCGCGCCGTGGGTGGACGTAGTCGATGCGTTGGAGGAGCTGCGGAACCGACTAAGGCGCTTGCCGTCCATGGAAGGGCGTCGCGATTTCTGGGAGGAGGGGAAGGCCTCCTCGACTTGCGGAGGGGCAATAATCTCTTGCGTATGGGTCGTGGTGCGAAGGAACGTGAATTCGGGGACGGGATTCTCATACGATTCCCGCGTTGGCGCCTCCTCGTGCTCCCCGAGCTTGTCTTTCTTCTTGAGAAGGTCGCGGATGGTCATTTTGCGCTCATCTCAACTTAAGATAGACCTTTCCTACATGACAAGAAATCCAAAAGTTTTTGAAGGGAGTGATGTACCTGAATATGCTACTTAAATTAGAATGGCCGGGTTTCCACTTGCGTCACCCAGGCGCAAGCGGGGCGCAGTTATTCTGTGCTGCGACATGGAGTATCGAGTGCCTGCCTGTCGTTAGGGAGTCGGGACATATTGAAGCTCAAGCTATCCCTACAGGTATGCCAGGAACTCTGAAGTGGATCAGGGGAAATTAAGTCCCCAAAGTTGGCCATGAAAAGCAAAGTTTCTGTAAGTTACAACACCCGTATTAATGGATGGGAACATCTTCAAATGGCTTTTGAAAGAAAGCGAAATTGACGTCAAACGAGGCGAGGCAGTACCTTCACCTCTCAGGAGTCTACAGATCATTTACTAGGACCATGGACTTCATGTTCAACTGTTTTTCCATTGATATTATTCTATCAGATAATTGATCTTCGTGTATGCACAGGAGTCCATCCATAGCATGTGGACGTCGGAATATGTGTCCTGTCAAGAACACTCCTGGGTATCATGCAATGCTTCCCGCTCCAGCGCCATGAACGACTGCAACAAAGTACAGGGCAACTTACGACCCGGGCATCAGACGGGAATATAATCCTGCTGCTGCCTCATCTCTTGACCGGTGCCATCGCCAACATCAAACATTGTCAGATCTTCGGTGACACCGTCAGAATCCACGTCGTCATCACTGTCCGAAGACCGTGGTGTGTCCGTAGATGCGTTGGAGCTGGACGCCGCTGCCGCTGCCTTCCTGATCTGACCGGCTCGATCAGGATGTGGAAGACGACAGCGAGGGTTGGAGCAGGTTCCTGTGTTAGCATAATCTGGACACTCATGGACATGGCGTTCAGGGCACTCGGCACCCTTTTCGCAGTACCCTATTGTAGCGAATGGACGACAGACCGGAGCCCCAGGAGCGGGTTTCACATGACTGTAGGGACAATTTTGGTTGGAGCAATTACCCCTTAGGAAATGCACACAGAGTGGCACGCGGTGAGCGGTGGGTTCGTGAGAGAGGTCGCAAGCGTCCCCCTCCGGGCATTCGCCTTTGTGAAGGAAAGTTTTACAGATTGCAACCTTCGACGCATCGTGGATATCGTGGCATCGAGATCCGTGGGCGCAGATACCTATGAAATGGGTTAGACTGAACAACATTGGGCCTTCGGCAAACACGATGAATCTGAATCATCACGTGCTGAAAGCTTGCGCTTTGAAAGGGAATCAAGCTACCAGTCGATGTGAATCTGGGACAGAGCTTGCCAGATTTCACGGGGTTGTGCGTGCTAGAGTCACGGTTAGTTACTGCCTGGTTGCTCATTCCGGACACGTACGGCTGGTTCATCAATCCGGCTCGGATGAGGTTGCCGTTTTTGCTTCGTAAATACGTGACTCCGGCAACATTGGCCGTCTTTGGCGTTGGAACATGCGGATAAGCTCCTGTTGATGTCAGCCCGTCGTGGCTGACAATGGCGTTGTTAAGAATACCGGGCACTCGGATGAGCTTATTCCCACCGTCAAAAAACGTGAAGCCAAGGCCGTCAACAAGAACCTGTTTCCCGTCCCCAAGGCCTCCAGGGACGCCAGGTGTGCCGTTGAAATAACTCTGGAGACTGGCCTTATCTTTCCGGTCACGCAAATCTCGCCGACGCTTCATCGTCTCATCAATTTCCTTGGACCGTTGCTGCGTTCGTTGATCGTAAACCGAAGCATTTATTAGCTGCATATGCCTGTCACGCTTCGAGACCCAGGCTTGCGAGCCATTAGAGTTATCCGAGAGCGATCCATGGCTCTCTCCTGCTGCGGCTGTTTCTAGACCACCCGGTTGAGCGGAGGTCAGAACTAGTGACCGGTTGCGGTATGCGGGTGCTCGGGTTTTGTTGATACGGGCTCGTGGAAATGATGGGCTGGATGGGCTAGCATATGGATGGTGATAACCAGGTGCGGCTATGTCATTGATCAGTACGGCTCAGAACAGTAAAAACACTAATGGAAACTTACTGTGCTGCTTGTGACGGTTGATCTGGCCTGTAGAACTGAGTTAGGACGATGTGAGAATCCACGGCAGCCGAACTTACCAGCTAGAGCAGCGATCTTCGCCTTCAGTTCGCTATTCTCATCAGACATTCTGGTGCTGTTAGGCGTTAGTATGCATGTGAGCTAACGGATAGCAGATAACAAGATCCGGTGGTACGGCGACTCGTGGAAGACGATTGTATGGAAAAGAGGAAGAGAGGAAGTTAAAGTTGGGAGGAACCAAAGGTGAACAAAGGCAATCGATGATAACTGAAGGCGGATGAGTGAAGTTGGGAAGGAACGTCAGTTGGATTCACGTGATTGATGTTTGTTAGGCATCAAGGCCGAAATCTCTTTTGGCTACTTAGTCACGTGTTGCGGCTGATGATAGAGTCACGTGGCCCATCCACTCTGATCAACATATCTTCCATAATTAACTACAATTAGTTAAGTTAGCCCAGGTTAGATAGTTTCTCTTTTCTTCGTCAAACTTTAGAAAAATAATTAAAAGGCGGTGAAGACTATTAGAACAGCTAACTTATCCGTACATTATTCCCTCAAGATCCCTTTAGCACCGTCTTCAATATAAGTTTACAAATGGACTCTACAGCATCTTCGTATGGACAAAAAATCGTTCAAGATGTAACTATTCCTGACCGCTCTCAGCCCCCCATATTTCGAGGGGAATACCTTGACCATTCAAATTGATGGACAGCCATCGAACAATCTGGACGTAACCGTCCTCAAAGCTTTTGAGCCTTTCACCCTTTCATGCGCTTTACTTGTTCAGCTCGACTGGTCGATGTTGAAGTTGAAAGGCCAATATGTACTCAAACTCTTCGATCGACGCTTTGCTACAGAAGTTCGGCGGTATAATAAAGCCTGCCCTTGGGATCCTAAGATCGAGGACGAATATCGCAATTTCGTCTACGACGATGACATATCAGCGCTTTTTACATTCTGTGCGGAACAAGAGACCGATTACAAGTGGACTCCAAGCGCGCAAAAGGACTGGAATGGAGCTCACCTTGAAGCTTATCTACAGTACTGCTGCCGAAACTACTATATGACGGAAACACAAGTATACGACCGACTCCCCGATTTGCAAGGCGAGGATATTCCCCGTCTTATAGCGCGTGTGCTAATAAGACGCCCCTCGAGCGCCGGTCTAATCGATAAATATCTCGACTGTCCGGGCATCCTGTTAGAATATATCCAAGGCTACCACTTAACTGACCTTGAAGAAAACACGCCGAAAGCCGCCTGGCAACAAATATGCGATGAGGCCATCCGCATTGTCAACCGGATCGGCGAGCGAGATATCCGCAACGAAGATGTCAAGACCAGGAATTTCATCATCCGAACAGATCCACGTACGGCCCTGCTTAAAATAATCATGCTAGATTTTGGTGCCTGCGTTCTACGGAAACCAGACCAAGACGACCAAGAGTGGCGAGCACAGAAAGCGGCGCAAGACGAAGAGGGCGCGATTGGCCTGGTCATGGAAAAGAAGCTAAAAGGAGGCTTTCAATATACACGATCTGAGGGATCTGAGAGGTTGATGAGAGAATTTCAGAGCTGGACACCAAAGCCGAGTTGACTCTAAAGAACTTGTTGTAAGCCTTTTGCATGCCGTCCAGCACGGTGGTAGGTATATAATTCGGACATAACTCCATCATAGACAAGGTTAATATTCAATCTTATCCGGAGGGGAAAAAATTGATGGCCCTGATGTATATCCCTAGGGCGTCCAAAACTCTTACCCGTTACTCTCTTTTCGCCTTCCATTACCTCTGGAGTAGAAATACCGTCTTACACCCCTTTAATAAGATTAATCGATAGTTTTATTCCCTTTCCGCGAGGCTGGAGGAGCACGTCAAAGGTAAAGGACCCTCAACTTCTTCCACCCCAGATGCTAGAACTCATAACGGGGACTTCAGTGGTGTAGGTCTGTCATCCAACCTCTATTGTATTTACACTGGGAATGGTCGCATTAATGTCACCCACTCGATAGCTGAGAATTATTAAATGGCTCAGTTCAATCAGAAGCAACTATCGGGGAATTTAATTACTTCTACTCCTTCGGTGTTAGTTTCCAGACTCCCCATGAAACTCTCCAAGACAGCCCAACCATCATCAGCTCGCTTTGTCCGTCTTTTCCGCGAAGCCATGCTCGATCAACTCGCTGTCCGGCACGTCACCAGGAGTCGCACTCTCCGCCAACCCCTCGCGTTGAGCATCGAGCATCGTGAAAGGCGCGGGGTTCGCCTTTGGATCCCCCTCGCCGCTCTTGAACTGGTATCCCCGGATCCTGTGACAATCAGTCAACATCCTTTGAAATCCCGTTGAAGATACGTACCTGGGACCTAGTCCTGTTTGCTCCGGCAAATCTGGTACATAATATCTCTCAAATGCCAATCGATCTTCCTCGAATGTCCCATCTGCGATGCTCTTCCTCACTCTGGCAAAGAAGTTGTCCATCACATGATGGTTATGCATCTGCAATAGGACCCAGGCCAGCATTTCTCTGGCGTTTAGGAGGTGCTGCAAGAATGCTCGATGGTGGGATGTGCAACAATGACAAGAGCAACCCTCCATCACGGCCGAAACATCCGCTTCATAGACCTTATCCCAAAGGTTGAGTCCCAATTCTACCGGACTTGACCGAGTGTCCACAGAAGTAGTTGCAGGGGGTGGGAACTGGAAGGTTAACGCTATCCCCGCGTCGGAGGCAAGGTTGATGAATGGAACGATGAAGACGTCATATCCTGAAGCGATTTGTTGTAGTAGCTGGTTTGGACTTGTCAAAGGCGACATGGATAGTCGCGGGAGCAGAGTCAACGGCTCTGGCAAATTACCAATCGCTTCGGCGTCATATATCGCCAATCCCGATATCTCATCCTTCAGTTCTTCGGAGAGTTTGTCGATATACGCCCATTGACGCCCGATCGGGACCGGCGGGATAGGCGCAAACAGCGTCGGGCGGCTCTCCTGAACCTCCGGACGGTTCAACTGCTCGATCATCTTCGTGACCCAGGAGAAAGTACGGTCTGACACTTTCTCCATCCGTCGTCTGCTCGGGTTATGGTCATACACGACGTCGGCGAGGCATATAGCGATATCCGGACACAGCTTCAGCGTGGCTGTAATATAGTCCTGTACGGGTAGGCTTCGGAAGCCGACAGAGGCGCATATTGATATGCTAGTATCGGTGTTGTGTGCGGATCCAACTACGGGCGTGTATCGACGAGCGCCGAGGACGGCAATGTTATCCTCAGGAAGGCATATAAACCGCTTGAGCGCAGACTCGTTGGGAGCGGCATCTTGGTTGTATATTGGAGGAACGTCACGCGGTATCTTCTCTATAACTTCGGCGCTCCAAAGAGCTCTCTGTCAGACACATTTCCGGTTCCTCAGAAGGGTTCCCTAGACCTACAGTCTTCTAGCGAAAGGTAGACTCCAGATACGTTTGTATGTCTGCGGAAGTTATCTGGAGACAGATGAGGGATAACCCCTCTCGATGCATTCCCCAAGTAATTCGGCGTCTCCAAAACTTTTCTTCCAGCAAGGCTTAAACGACCGAGTCGTGGGCCGGAAGACTCAATTGCCTTCTGGATTGTGAAAATGCGCATCTCATCAGGCAGAGTTTCAAGCTGTTCAGGAGTCAATTCGGCCATGACAGCGGTTCATAACGATGGTCATTCAGCGTGTTCATAATAAGTACGCGGAATTCGGAGCGAACATGAATATCAAAGATCTCGAATATTTGGTCAAACCTCAGGCTGTAAGGCAAAAGGTCCACTTTTTGCTCAGCCCCTTTTCAAGTCCAAACCTCTGAAGCATGGAATCTCACCCAATAATACAGCTTTTCCTTAATCAATTCTCTCTGTGATCAATGGATAAGCCGACAATCTTGATCGTGCCAGGAGGCTTCACACTGCCTGAACTGTACAGTGACGTGATCACCCATGTCGCGAATGAAGGATACTCGGTTCAAGCTCTTCACCTTCCCAGCGTAGGCTACAAAGCCAACGTTGCAGGCACCATGCAAGACGACGCCGCTTTCATCGCTTCAGAAATCTCAAAGCACGCAAACGAAGGCAAAGACGTCGTACTCATCGCCCACTCTTACGGCGGTCTACCTGCTACAGAAAGCACAAAAGGACTCAGCAAAGTTGATAGACAGCGACAGGGCAATTCAGGCGGTCTGGTGAGACTGGCTTATATTTCGTGCATCATTCTACCAGTCGGAGAATCTGATGCCAGCGTTATTATGCCGGACAATATGCTTCCCCGAGCCGCTCCATTCGAGATTAGGTTTGATGTCTGTCTCGCTTCATGCAATTTGTGTGTCTGGGGCTAACGTGAAATATAGGATGATGGATGGTTGCATCAGACGGACATCTCGGCTACTGCTTCCAGTGTCTTCAACGACTTGCCGAAGGAAGACGGCGAAAAGTGGGCAAAGATGAGTACTCGTCATTCGGGTTCTACGTTTCCTGCTAGTCTGAGTCATGCTGGGTTCAAAGATGTGCCGGTTTCGTATTTGCTGTGTACCAAGGACCTTGCGCAGGAGCCCGAGCTCCAGAGAGCGAGCATCGTGATGATGGAAAGGCAGATCGGTGGCAAGGTTGATGTTACAGAAATCGAATCTGGACATGCGCCAAATGCATCTCGGCCTAAGGAAGTCGCAGATTGGATCATCTCCATCACCGAGCGGTCAGCATGAATGTCGATTGCATTTTGGCATGACTTCCAAGATTTCTGGTTGCGTGAAGCAGTGTCGCTTTGAACCACTCCGATCTCCACGGCATTTTCAGGCTATCCCATCTCGACGATCCCTCAATAGTCTCGAACTCACGTATCAAACTGTTCAACTTGTCCCGTACCTCAGCAGGAAAGTGTGTCTGACGCGTCGTGGCCTCCGGCAACCCAGCGAGCATAAAGAATTTCCTGGGCATGGAAATATCGCGACGAGTTCGAATGGCTCTGCTGAGCACGATGACTCTTTTGCAATTGGCGAGAAGTCGTTGCGTATCCGCAGGAGAGACGTTTCAATCTGAGATCTCACCATCAGCATGAATCTCCAAATTCTCTAGCAGTGACCCCAAGACTCTGCCATTGATGATTGGAATTTTCAGCGTGTGCAAGATGTTTGAATTGCCCGAAGCCAAAGTACCTGTGATTTGTCCCTTCACGAAGGGCGTCGCGTAACCCCGGAGGGATGTTAGTTGTTCCTCGCACTTGCCCGCGGAATATAAGTATATTTACATTGCGAACGGCTTGAGAATATACCTAACTTTCTCCAACTAGCAAACTTCAATCTTAACAAGAATTTCTTCCTCTCAGAGTCCTTGCACACTGAACCAGCACGTCGTTTTGTCCTTTACCACTAAACTATTGGGGGTAATGAGGCCACAAGAGTTTAGTAAGAATAACGGCTTTGGTTTGCATAGATCTCCTTGATTGATGTAGGGCCAAATGGATGCGTCTCTGGAGCGGGTACTACCTTTCCGTTGCTGGTCCGTTTCTTTTCCGAATCTGTCGAAATTAGGTCGGCGGGTCTTCGACATTCCGGGCCGCGATCGGAGAAGGAGTTGTCGCCGGTGTTCCATTGCCTTTTTCGACCAATGGTTCTGAATCGTCCCTTCGTGTCGTTCGATGATCGGGTTCAACCGATGGAAATCCTTCCAGATATTCGCCGCCTGTCGACAGGCTTGATTCCTAGCATATTCAGGTGGGAGTTCTGAGACGCCATAGCGACCATGGAATGATTTTAAGGCATCTCCAATATCACTCCAGTGAAAACCTGACAGCTCATGTATGTTGCATGGATTCCGCTGTACAGACGATAACATTTTTGACTGATCGGTTGCAAATGAAAAGGGTCAAACTGTGAACCGATGAACAGAAAGAGGAGAGGTACACAGAGCGCTGGGTGACCAAAGAAAGGATTAACCGTGAGCGACTTATATGTGAGGAAGGAATTATGTTTTGTTCTGTGCCGCCTGCCGTGAAGTTGAGTTATACATGGATGATTATACAATCTATTGTATATTCATTTGCGAAATTGAAAAGGGCAGTATTTATTGCATTTAATGGTACCAGAGACGATTAATAATAGATAGATAGCGTGGTACGAATAGTTACTTGTCCCGGCCTCTTGACTCTAAAATCAACAAAGACGATGATGTTAAAAAGAATCCGATATGATTGGACACGCAAATATTCCAGAATAGATGATTAAGCCCTGATTGCCTCATTGATGCCGCGTTAATAATACAGAAATCACCAGATTGCTATAGAAGGCTTCATTAATAAATGAGAGTCGAGGAGGTTGAATTTTCTGGCTACAGTGAAAGCCGACTTTTATAGTTCTAGAGCCAACCCGGTGGGGGATATCCACAGCAAACGGAACGATCAGTCTCAGCCGTCAATACCTTGGGTACAATAATAATGCCTACCTAATAACGAGGCAGCCACAGGAGAGGTATTATTGTCTGTCCATGACACTGAGTGTTACGGCACGGTAGCTGGATGCACCCAATATACGCGTAGCCAAAGATATTCTAGATTGAGATGAACAGTACAAGGTAACTATGACAGAGGAATCTTGATGAGGTTCCGTCTCTACGCTAGACTTGATTAGGTTGAGGCTCTCAGCCTATGCCAATCATAGGCCATGCCCATAACACTGAGTATCTCTTGCTTCCTACTCTGTCAGTTACCAATGGTTTAGCATGACAGACGTTTCCCTTTGTGTACGTGCAATAAGCTCACAACCAGCATATTGTAGAATGTTGAATCTGATAGTCTTCATTACTCTTCTCCTCATCAGCATATCTCTACCTCTCTATTGAGCGAGTGATTCCCTCCAGTCATCATATTCCATAGCTCATCCATGCCCTCCTCACTATCTCTATGCCCTCAAAAAAAACTGCCACGTAAAACGCCCAGTGGATCATGGCCTGCGCCGACCATGCCATCCATGCATGCATACTCAGATTACCGAATATCCGTCGATAAAACAATCCCATCCGAACTCCTCGCTATGAATGCGATATCCATTCCTCTCGAGCGCACCGCCTGCGGCTGCTCCGTCTCCTTGCTGTCTCGTAGGTTGAACTGCGTCGTCCGTCGTCATCATCATCAGACGCCCATCGTGCGCCCTTGAACTTGATTCCCGCCGAAAACCCTCACCCAGATCCCCCCGCCGACGCGCTGCTTCTTCGCCGGCTTCTCATCCATGGCGTTGACGTCCTCTTTCCGTCCGCGCATCGCCATCTTCCCCGCAGGCACTTCGCCGTACAATCGCCCCGACGGCGCCGGCAACGCGCCGGGCCACCGCGCCTTCCCGTCGATGCGGATGACGGGCGCCTCGAGGTGGACGAGCGACTCGGAGTCGAACTCGACGGGGGCGGCGTCGTACATGGGGTGCGGGAGGTCGTCGGGGTCCGCGTAGGGGTCGAGGAGGGAGAGTGGGGTGCTGGAGCGGGAGGAGCGGGAGTCGGCATCGCTGGTGGAGGTGGTGGAGCGGGAAGGGGGAGAGAGGGAGGGGGTACGGCTGGAGGAGCGGGAAGAGGGGCCCGTGGGGAGGTAGGCGTAGCTGGAGGAGGTGGAGTTGATGAAGGAGCTGTAGGGGGAGGAGTGGGCGCGGCGGTGGGCGTTGACGCGGGCGGCGTGGGCGGCCTTTTCGGCAGCGATGGCGCGGGAGGCGTCTTGTTGGGCGCGGATGGGCGCGAGGAAGGGGTCGAGGTGGGTGTAGAGGTCTTCTTGTGTGATGCGGAGATCCCAGTCGAGGAGGAAGAGGAGCTGCTTCTCCATCAGGTTCACCTCAGTGATGGCGAAGCCCCAGGACTCGTAGCCTTTGACGGCGGTGTAGCGGGCCCAGTGCTTGTTTTTGGGGGAGGAGTCGTTGAGGTACTTGGCTGAGAGGATGAGTGCCGCGAGAAGGATGCGGTGCACGGTACATCGCATGCCCTTGGCAACCGGGGGTAGCCGTGATTGTAGGCGTGAGAGGTAGACGAGGGTGGACATGAGAGTGGGGATTTGGACATGAGAGCGGGTGACAAGGGATGTGATAAATTCCGTGAGTGAAGGGAGAGGAGGTTGCTGTGAGGATGGGTGTGGTGGACTTGGTGATGGTGTTGGTGGGAGGTTCTTGTTAAGAGAGGAGTCGCAGCGGATGACCTGACTGGCCTTGAAGGCGAGGTGGTTGATCATCTCTTTTGAGACGGGAAGTTGGATGAAGTAGTCCAGGGCGGCCTTATTCTGGACCGGTGTCGGGGGTGGTGAGAGCTCCATGATGTCGAGATCGTTTGAGATGTCGAGTCCTAATTAGGAAGGGGATGTGCCAGGGTGGTAGAGGATATATTCAAGGAGAAGAATGAAAGATCGGGAGATTGAAGTAGATTGCCGGGTGGCAAGAACACAAATGATGTATCGGCAGGCTCAATAAACGCGATCCTCGACAAGGTGCGTATTGACTTGAATAGTCAGGCTACAACAATAGTGTTGCAGTGATGACCGGTCGGTGATATAACCCTTATCACGGATCGAATGAAGCCCAGGCCTTATGCGGATGCTGAAACAGGCTTAGTCAATAACGTGAAGCAAGGAAGGATGACGATGAGCCACACAAGGCAGAGTGAGACAGTGAGATGGATAATCTCAGGTCCGGTCACCCTTGGCTGTGTGCAAGAGGATTCGAGGATTAATTCCAAGGACTATTGTCGTTTAGATAGACAAGTCCTGAATAAATCTTCAATAAGAGAGTGGAATTGGAAGAGGTGGATGTGCGGTTGCGAGGGGGATGCAACCCAGGAATGGAAGTGGAGGACCGGGAGATTAAATCCGGAAATGGCACGAATGTTCTGCCTTCTTTCTTGCCGGTGATGCACGAAGGCAAAAAACGAAGGAGAAAAACGCGTGTTTAGAAACCTGTTAGAGTCGAGGTTGGCGAGAAGGCTGACGTGGGTGCAGTGGCTGCTCGTTGTCCTTTTTGGAGTCGAGCTGTACGTATCGCAACCGACCGCAGTAGGAGGGGTTGGCCGGTGCAGGACGTTAAGTGGGAGGCCGGATGCGGGAACGATTGCTAGTCCGGGGTGGTTTGTGTGGTGAGGAGGGAGTGGTGAATGTTGAGTGGTGAGATGGTGAAGTGCCAAGTGGTCAAAGTGGTTGAGGTGGGTTGGTGGGCTCTCTGCGGAAAAAGGAGGCTTGGAAAGAAGGCTGGGAATGCTGGGAACACTGGGAGTGCTAGCCCGATGACGGCAGGTAACGAAACACGAGGAGGATAGGAGGCAGACACAAGTCCGAAACCAGAAATTAATTAAAGCTCTGCAAAACAAAAAGAAGTCGGTTAGTTGGTCGTGGTTGGTGAGAGGTGGAATGGTGGAACATGCACTGACTTTTGGGTCTGTTACGTCCTGCTGCTCAGATCCGGCCGAGAAGAGGAGGTGATGGGACTTGGTCGAGACACTGGGTGATTATATGAGAAAATTGTCTGGCTGGGTGGGATGGATGGCAAGAATGGAGGTGCGCCCCTATGCGGAAGGCCTCCTTGGCTGTGGGCAAAAGGGATACGTACATTATTGCTGTGGGGAAAAAAGGAATTTTTGCCTCTTCTAGACTTGCGTGTCCAGATGGCGATGCGATGCAGCGATGGTGAGGATTGGGGGGTGGTGGGTGCAGGTGACGGGCGAGGCCAGCTGGGGGTCGCCGATTAGCCGGTCGCTGGTGCGGAAGAGGCGGTGCGGGCTGTGCCTTGGATGCCGACCAGGTCTAACCCTTGCGTCGACGATCGTGAAGGATGAACGGACTTATTCGTAAAGTCTAGCTTCCGTTCGGGTCTGGTGATTTGGTGAATGATAGATGGGTCCGTCGTTTGCTTTTCGGGAGCGTCTTGCGTTCACGAGGCTTGGATGATCCAGAGGATGAGGGGAGAGTGAAAGGAGCTGGGGAAAAAGATCGGCTGTCACGCTGATATTATTGAAGTCGCTAGCGACGTAGAAAAATTAAATCCCTTCGACCAGGAAGGAAGGGAGGATGGAACGGAGAAGGCTGGAGGAGGCGGGAATTAATTGAATCGGATGCTTGTGATAAAACAATAGTCATATATTCCTTTCTTCCCAAGACAGGAGAATGTCTGATACTAATACCATCGCCAACCTGCGTCCCCTGGATCAAACAAATCCCTCTCCATCCGCCAAATAAAGAGCAATCTCGAACTCCAACCTGCCAACCGTGACGCAGGAGCGCACAGCGCCAACTCGAATATCTCAGATGTCGAGTCCACCCCCTCTACCATTGGTTCGCAGCCGTCGCGCCAGGATCGAAACAAATGACCCCCAACCGCGACTATGACTTCCTCGCCAGACGCCAACCTCTCCATCGCTAAATTCTAAATTCCATCCTGACTTCCCCCCAAACCCACTCCACCCGACCGCCCGCATTCGCAGTTCGCACATGACGCCAATCAGATCCCCCCCTCCACCCGCTCCACCAACCGCCACACAAGCGCCAGCCCGTCCCTCCGCGTTTCACCAGCTTCCAGTCCCGGCCCCGCGTCCGCCAATCCCGTTTCGGATGTCCACTTCGCGGTTTCGCGCGCCCAAACGTCGCTTACCGATCCGCACTGGTCGGGTTGTAACTCCACCCCGTGTTTGAGGTAAGAGGTTGCGAGCGAAGGATGGTTGCGACGGTGGCCAACGAGGTGAGTGGGCAGTTTAAGGGTGTTGGGGGACGCAGGGAGAGCTGGTGTTGCAGATGTCGGAGCGGAGGGGGGTCGTTTGGCTGTGGTGCGAACTGTCATGTCTCATGCGTAGCTCAACATTGAACGATGTGCGGTGAGTTGGTGACACCATGGCGGGAGCCAGCATAGGAACGACGTGGCCATGAGGCATGAACATTGAAAGAGGCTGGTTCAATACAAGGTATGACTCGGAATTTGGAGATCGCGATCCACGGCCGGAGAACAAAGGAATATTCCCAGTGCTATGCATGGCATTTCTGCCCGAATTACTGAACGACGCGTCGAGACACGATAGGGAAGCCATGCAGGGAGAACAAAGGGTTCGAAAAGCCAAACATCAGGATCCTTGGATCGTCATCCCCTGATTCGATATCAGATTCTCCCTAGTTTCCTGTGTGCTCTGCGATCATGCTTCACAGACACTTGACATGTCCACACTGGTTAATCGAGGGATCAATCATCCTCGGCAGTCGAGCATTATTTCTTGTTTCAACGTGACAGCCCATATTTGTCCCGCGCTCCACCAGAGACCCGACGTACATTGGCTCGTGGCGGTGGTGGCGAGATCGATTTGGTGTCCTCCGTCGCCCATCCGGAGTTGTGTCCCCTTCAGTCGCGCAAATTCCGCCGCAAGAATTCAATATTTCAAACAAGGATGGGATGGCCAATCACCACAACGATTCCCTTACTCCGTGCTCCGCCTGTCCCACGGCTCTCCGTGGAGTATTCACGATCCATGGCATGATTTGTTCCAGATGCTTCGTCAGCTGCCTGGCTCATCTGCCAGCCATCCGAAACTGCGTCGTGGCCAAGACACTGCAGGGGGTCAGGGGTTACCAATTGTGGCTGTGACCGAAGTGCAGGGGTTCTCACTAGCCACAGCGGATCTGCCCTGTCGACCTGTCGGAACTCGGACCCTTCCGACGATTCAACACTTCTATCAAGCCGCCGGATCTGGCACTAGGGTCGCCAATGACCGCAGCGACGCGGCGGGTGAGAGCCCAGGCGCCTCGCGAAATGGAGCCCGAGGCTGGACCGAGAGCCCCATCGCCGAACGCAGCGGGCTCTCCGAGTGGAGGGGAGGTACATTTGGGGTTCCAGACTGCTGGTGGTTAAAATTCTTTCGCTGCAGGATATGCAAATCAGGAGTCGTGGTGCTCGAAGGATCATTTAGTTTAGAATCCATTAATCAACTGCGGAAGGTGCATAGCAAGCAATAGTCTTGCATGTGGACTTTGCCCAGCTGGTTCAACACAGCTGGACGGGGACGGCGATCCCGCTTTTTCCCTGACGGACTCCTTCACGCTTCGATCTATCGGATCATGCACGATGGGATCCTGGGGTAGCGCATCCATCCTCGTCCCTCGATTCACTGCACCGGCTCGACTTGTCCTCGAATTTCTAGGTTCTGACTTCGGACACACCAACGTCGATCAGCAGGAAAGTTCACCCGCCGCCCCAGGGGGACGGAGCATCGTTTGCCCTTCGATCCTCATAATCAGCTGTGCGCTCCGCGGAGGGGCGCTGCTGCGACGGAGCCACACCCGATGAGGCGGTGCCTATCGTGAACTCAGCGGGAGTGTACAAACGTCTCTTTACGCGCGAGAAAGAACACGGGGGATGCATGTGAATTTTTGCACTGGGAGGAAAATTGAGGTCACTTTTTCGCCAATGTCTTAGACATTGGGAATCCTAGCGTGCTGGTCCTGTTCAGCTGGATGGTTGTTCATCTGACAAGGCTCTGTGCTCCGGTGAACGCTCCTATCGTGAACATGGATCATGTGCAGCTGGAGGCGTGCCGCGTGGTCATGATGATCGTGGAAACCTCATCGCAAGGCTTGACTTCAAGCCTCAATAGCCACTACCATGGTAACGCTTCACTCCTGACTTTAGGCAGCATGTTTCCGGAATTTGATATCCTATCGCGCTCTCGAACACAGGACAGCATGAAGACTGTCCTCCAAGCCCTATTTTAAGCCCGCTACACAAGTATAGCGTTCAACTGACCGGTAATAACGCCTGGCTGTGGATGACTGTTGAGGATATGATGGACACAGCCTCCTTGATGTCGTCGCGAAAATTGAGAGTTGAGACACATGGCCAACTAAGTTGAAGCACGGAGTGGAACTTGGAAGTTCTTGCCGAAGGGCTGAGCTTAGTGACAAACAAGTCAGGAGCCCACATGATCTGAGACTCGGGGAATCTCACAATCTTTTTGAATGGCACTTACTCTCAAACAGTGACAAACACAAGTGTTGGGTAACACGATGAAAGATCTATCCTTACTCAAAATGCAGATGGTGCTCCGGTCTGTCAGGGCCTCAACGTGGTGCTATGCTAGCAGTTCAAGGCACCAATAAGGCGACCAACCACCATCCCAACCACCAGACGTGGAATCTTCAATACTCTTCTCTAATACTCAATATTCATACTATACGAAATGAACCTCCATCAACAACTCTCCATCCCATAGGCCATATTATTATCCCAGATCATCCTCATCCTCCATCAAGTCTTCCCGCTCCCCATCCTCAACCTTCGTCGCCCCATCTCCAGCCTTCATCTAAGCGCCCTCCACTTCCCGGCGCTTCCCCTCGACCACTCACATCCCCCGGAGCGTTCGCGGCTGTTGGTTTCAACAAATTCTCCAAACTCCCTCCAGCGCGTGGTAATTGGTATATTCGACCTACTATGAAGTGGAGAGATGAATTAAATGTATACCCACGCAAGCGCCGGGAGCAGGTGGCGTTACTCCATCGGTGGTGGATGGAAGCGGTTTGAGGTATGTACAGGGTGATACGGTTTCATAAAGGTAGAAATGAGGTGGGTTAGAGGAGTTCGGATAGCTGTTTGGGGCATTTCTGAAAGAATTAGAGACCAAGAATTGAAGGTTTCATATCGAGTAGAATATATCCTGCGTTGATTGTAGAGCCTCAATTTTCGGATGGCCTCTTTCTGGACTGTCTGCCTATTTTTAGATGCATGTTCGTCCTTTGTAGAGTTGGGATTCTGGCTTCATATTTCCTCTTTTCCTCAGTCTCTTTTCTTTTCCTCTTTGGCTCCGTCTGCTGCAATCCTTCTACATGTCACTGATTGAAATTGATCACTTCAAACTGATATCTCGCATAAGCGCCACATGTATAATTGTTGGTGTTCTTCGCGCGACTATTTGTCACCGGAGCAGGTCCGTTCGACCTAACGTATGCGCAATACTATCTCGCTGCACGGGTGGGCGGCTGATGATGATGATGATGATGACGGACGTGGAGGCTGTGCTGTTTTGAAGATCCAAAGCTCGGTCGATTTCCCCGGCGAGACCACGAAGGGTAGGGAACTAGAATATAGCGGGTAAACGAAGGTCGACCGACCATTCCTTTCGGACCCGCCAGAGCATTTGCTGCCCCAGGTTGCTGTGTCCACCCAAGTCGGCGAAGTCACTCTCCGGTCCGATGACGTTCACAGGCGTGCGCAGCGCCTGGCTCCAGATCTTCCCAAGAGTCCTCTCCGTCGTCGACATGGCGGCCGTGGTGTGGGATGTCCTCCTCGGCATGGAATGGGCCAGTTCGTGGGGCTCGGGGAACGGGAGCGCGGGCCTGTCGATCTTTCCGTTCGGATTCAGCGGCATGCGGTAGAGAGGGACGATGACTGTCGGGACGGCGTATACGGGGAGCTTGGTCTTCAAATGATCTCGAACATCGTCTCGCAGTTGTCGGAAGCGCCGAAGCCGGTCGACCATGCTATCTTCGCTCGCCTGAACTTCCAGGCTGCGGCCTGTGTCTTGCTCCTTCGCCCAGGCCTCTCATCGTTTCATGTCGGGGACAATGTAGCTGACGAGTTGCGGCTCTTCATTCGGATCCCTTCGTAGGAGGGTGACATTCTCGCGCACAAGCGGATGAGATGTGACGTGAGCATCAATTTCACCCAGCTCGATTCGGAATCCTCGGGTCTTAATTTGATTGTCCGCTCGCCCCGTGCATTCCACGTTGCCATCAGCTCGTCGCCTTCCCAGATCTCCTGATTTATACATTCGATCTCGTGGTCCCTTGTAGAATTGTCTCCAGGGTTCCGGCTGACTCAATGCTTTGACTCGTTCTTCATCTTCGACAACCCACTCTTCGGATCCACAAACCAATTGTCAACGAACTTTTGCTTGGTCAGATCTTCGAGTCCGAGATACCCTTCGGCTAATCCGCCAGCGCGGACATAGATCTCCCCCGTCTCACCAACATCGCAGAGGCGGTCTTTGTTCTCTCGATCGACAATGAGCAGTTGGACATCTTTCATGCCTTGCCCAACAGGGATGACGTCACCGAGTGTGTCGAGATATTTCGGATCTGCGTTTCGGCTTGGGATTTCAAAGAAGCTCACCGCCCGTTGTGTCTCCGTCGTGCCGAAAAGATTGACAATGTGGACGTTGGGAGCCAGCTCTTGCAACCTTGTCTTGCACCAGACCTTCAAATGTGCTTGACGACAAAGACAAACATCGCTTTTCTCTAGCAAGTCATAGCGAGCACCTCGTGGACATATACATGGACCGAGGGCTGGTCGATATCCCAAGAGTCAGGTTGGGCTCACCACACCTGTTTTCGCAATGTGGGAATGCTGCATATCATATGGATGCATATCATATGGCTTCATTAATCTTGTTGCCTGCTATTCGCACTCTACATCGCGAGGGAGAACGATACACGTCTTCTCGCCAAATTTCTTCGATGGGCTTCACGGCTGATATGCCCTGTGACTCATCAATTGCGGCAGTCAATGTTACACAAATTGGGGACTGGATTGGCACTCCAATCTCACCACTGCCTTTGGCCATGATGAGGCTGCAAGTTCCCGTTATTGGAATGCCAGAATATCCTTTCTCGAGTCACCATCAGAGATGCGCATGACCTGTTCAATATTGGAAAACCAGCCTTCTAGAATACAAGGTACAAACTGACTTATACTTTTCATAGAAGCTGGACATCGCAGTTTAACTATCTACGCCGCAGAAGCTATCAGGTTGATAGAAAATTCACAATACCCGAGCAGCCTGCTTGCATACATCTGTCAAGTCTTATTGGATACTGGTGGGTGGCTTGCATACAATTATGCAGCTGTCCTCTGACCGGGTTCAAAAGTCCTTGGTGATAGGACACTCAGTGCACTCAGCCTGATATTGATATCCGGATTCCAAAGCTTTCGACCGCTTTCGAAATGTCCAGTATCTCGTTGATAGTTTGCTCAAGGAATATGGAAACAAAGAGCATCATTTTTATGAGTTATTCGTTTATGTTCGATAATGGCCCTTGCTGGTGATCCTATATCTGAGAATACGGCGCTCTTGTCGTTGTTGGGCCCCGTCCTGGAACCAGTAACTGAGCATGAAATACCCCATCGCAACAAACGTTACGAAAGTTCTTATCCACTCATATTTAAACATGAAAAGCAGCTTGCTCAGGCATTTGCCCTAATATTGGTGAACACCGACGATCCGAAGCGAGTTGGGGCCGTCTGCATAGAAGTCGCGGATGGCGGGCATCTTCAATTAAGGACAGCGGTGAACTCAGGGACTCAAGAAAATCGGAAAATTGCTTTTCATAAGGTTATGAACCACTTGAACTGCGACAACGGTGCGTCTTTTCCCGCTGAATAGTCTCTTGGCTAAGAGTGTTGGGGGACAGTCACTTCGAACTCTCTATTGAACGAGATGATTGATGTTTGCCGGCTGAAGCTCCTGTCTCGATTATGTTCGCACCATGCTCCCAATTCAAGGAAATCGAACAGGCAGCCTATTATTCGCAAGCTGCATGAGTTTGTCCGATTATTCGACAAAATCAGGAAAGCACCGTCAGAACTGATTCCCCTAACTGAGCACACTTCCTCTCTCGTCCAAGATTTTGACCGAATCGAGGAGATGTCCGCATCTGAGGCCAAATTGGGACAGCAGAAAACAAACCTTTTCCAGATCATTCATAGAATTAATGACATGCTGGCTGAAGTCGACTTGTTGGCCGTGTTAGGTCTACTAATGAAGCATGCCGTTGTTCCAAACCTCACTGAAATCACGGCCACTATCAGGAGGTTCAAGCAGCTACAGCAGTATCTCTTCGCTGCACGCACTCTTGTTTCTCTAATACAAAAATACCCCATCATCCGCAACATGACAATTCAAGGGGTTGAACTAGGCCCATTCATGGAATGCAATCAGGGTCCGCAACCTTCAGGGGTCCGTTCCGGCTTGTTCAGGCGCACGCTTGCGTCTAAAAAGTCAAAAGTCTCACGAGCATTGCTACGTCATATATATAAGGAGCTTCAGACTGACCAGGCAGGAATATTAGAGAACATCGACAGGTTTTCAGAGAGGGACAAATTAGTTCACGCGGAGATTCAGCTTCTATTCCAATATGAAGATTCCAAAGATGACATTGCTCTACCGCCCCGGGTCATCTGTTCCAGCAAACATGCATGCTTCTCTTGCAACCTGTTCCTGAGGGTACATGGCCGTTTCTACACGCCCGGCACCCATGGCCGCCTTTACGAGCCGTGGAGACTCCCTCACCATGACGAGCTTGGGCTGCCTGAAGAATCAATCAATGGGCATTTAGTCCAATTCAACAACGCCCTAGAAGATAGGATCAAGACTACTCTCAAGTCTGGAAAATCTAAACTGGCTTACCCATGCGAGAGTACAATTTTCCACTTGGGCTCTCAAGCTTCCTCAGTTTTATCAGTGCATCGTCAGGCGCCACCACGAGCTGTGCCAGGAGCCGGTCAAGATCAGCTCGAAAATGAAGATTCCAACAGGTCACTGGTGCAACCCGAGCCGGTTAGCACGTCTCCAAAACAAAAGCCTTCCTCTGATCACGGTGTCCAGCCCGTCCAAACGGAGATATCCCCCTCCGTTTATCTTGAAGATACGGACGAATTATCGGACCTAGCAAGTCTGCCGACTGTTGACCGTATAGGAAATTCGAAAATCATCGACGTTCCTGAACCAGTGGATCAACCCGCTATTCCTCAAAGATTGGGGACATGCCGTAGTGCCAATGGTTCGTTTGTTTCGATCCTATATAGTCCGAAATCCAGGATTTCGATCGAGAAGACACATCCTTTGATCCTTGGCCCCCCCTTGATACTTCGAGTAGCCCCAGAGCAGTCGGTGCGAGTACACAGTCCACGCATACACATGGAGTTGACATCCGGGGATGGTTGCACATTCGACGACACGTATGGCGAAGTCAGTGTCTTTATTGTAAACGTGGAATTGCTCGAGTTTTCTCAAGCGCTAGAGCGCTATAAACAGCAGGACATGGTGGACCTTAGTTTGCCACATGAATGCCCTGAATCCTTTCATGATATCCGAGAGCAAGATTTAGTCCTTCGAAAAAGACAAGATGTAGTCGTCATTCGGGTCCAGCCAGAGTGAGATTTTACAGCTGCTATTCGACCAGACTATGGGGTTCGACAGACACTGCATAAAAACCCTCAGTGCACACACTGGACGCTTCTTACTTAGAATTGTTGGCGGCAATATCTCTCTGGGTGTACTGGCATTATCCACGGGAATCGATTCCTAGACGTGATAGGACATCGTTCTTAAAGATTGATACCCTAGAACCAGGAGATTATGGGTCCATTCGCAATTCATTACCGAATGATTATCTTCGCGAGCCCCGCACGCTGGACTCCCACGAGGGGGAACGCCAACGCCAAATCCGCCCTAGGAACCTCGACGAACGAGGACTATCGACGCCACCCCAAGGATCCAGCAGTTCGTCACGAGCATCGCCACCCGGACCTCCGCAGGCGGGCACGCTAACGCCAAATCCACCCCCGGACCCCTGAGAAGAGGGACGGGACCAGGAGTATCATCCCAAGCCTCAAGCAGCAGGGCGGCAGACGGCAGACAGAAGGCTCCGTTGCCGCCGGTGCCGCAAGGAAAGCATGGCCGAGGGGAAAGTGAACGGGAATGGGGGCTCATCTGGTGGGAGGGGGTGGACGAGGTGAGATGCTAGGCGGATTAGAGGGGGGTTGGCAAATCACTCTGCCAGTCCATGGCCAGGAAATGCACATATATGGATAGGATGGGGTGGATTTGGATCGTTGCGCGGGATTCAGGGGCTGGTCGGCCGTCACATGTGACAGTCAAATGACATCATATATCTAGGCTGGCGACATTTGAGAATACCATGTCTTCATCTAGGGGAATATATGCACTGGATGGTGCCGGTATAATCATAGCAAAGCGTGTTACTGATCCGGGAGACCTGACTGTGGCTTCAGTCATTTTCATGAACCGGTCAGGAATAAGTACAATGACGTCTTGTGGCCACTCCTCCTAGCATCCGTAGAGCGACTAGGATGATTCCAACAAAATCGAGAGGTATAGAGTAAAGGAAAACGGAGAGGCGGTTCGAAGCGCTCTCATAAATCCTTGAACGATGCTGTACAATGAAATAGACGGAACGCTCTGATGTGCATGAATGAAAGGACCCCGAAATCCTGGGGAAGAAACAGCAATCGACAGAAATCTAACTATTCGCAATGTAAAACACCAGATGATATGGGACACGCTTGCAGAACAGCACCCATGAAACTAATCTAAAATTGCAAACACAAACTGTTCAAGACACTCGAAAGCGACAAAGGAGAGTCGGCGCAAGGAACGGGGTCACGATCATCGTCATCGCCGGTGGACATGGGCCACCGAACGGTCAAGCACTTGAGAGTTAAGACATTCCGTTAGACCCTCCTCTTGTCGCGCATGAAATCATGGGGTGGATCGCGGAGGCGAAATCCCTGAGGATGATGCACTGGGCTCGTGGAGCATGGAGGCACGGGAACGGTTACGCCATGAGGTAATTGTCAGGTATGATATCGGAGAATCTAGATATTCAAGTATTAACAGGTGAAGCGTGGCCTGATTGTTTCGTTCTTGCAGGAGCAATGTAGTGATGGTTGCAGAAAAGCAGTCATGATGTGTAACCATACGGGAGACTGAATCGGGTATGATTCTCGCACGGCATGCAAACAGTCATCCAAAAAGCAAATGAGACACGGTATCATGATGAGGGTCGCATATCAAATTCCAAACGAAACAATGAAGTCTTTGATACTAGCTTCCATCACTGACGTCCGTGTCTCGAAGGGCGATGAAAGGAATGGAGGAGCCAACTCCCGACGTTGGGATTGGCTTAGGTAATCTCCACGCTCCAATCCCGCTGGTCAGAACTTGATCCACATCTCTTCGATCAGCCAATGAAGAGCGATCGGGTCAGGTAACGCCGTAGGGATATTTTGCCGATTGGACCGATTGGACGGAAGAAGTGGCAGGGATCAGGGAATCGACGTCATTCGCGAATTGAGCGTCGATTCGGTCGGTGATCCTACAATTCAGGGGGGAGGGGGAGGACAATTGACATCATCCTTTTCCGGCTGATCGACAGGACCATGGTTGCAATGCCAACTATCCACTCAATGATCGCAAAGGCATCTGGTGAGTTGGTGATAGCCTCGTACAGGTGCTAGGGCGAAACATGAAGAGTCTGCGGACAGAAGAGATGGACTTTTACCATGTGGTAACCGAGCCGTGCACGAGTGGCACCAACAGATATCCAAGAACGAACTGGAATTCCATAAAGGTGAAGAGATTCGGATAGGACGCCCACCAGTATCATCTCATCATGCGCGGAGCAGGAGGACAAAGGCACCGAACGCCCCCCACTGCATGTCTCGGGAAGAGGGTCGGTCAACTGGTCGAGAGCGTCGATCAGCCAAGGAAATGGAGAATGGATGGACCTCCCCGACGTTCTCGCCCCGTCTGTCCACGTCTAGACCGACTGAATGACACTGCTCTAACCCACCCCCCCGATGCCACTGGTTCCATCTATCCATCTCCAGTCCCACCCCCAATATACACTGACCATACCACCGTAACCAAACATTCCTCCATCATCCAACGCCCATGCAAGCAATCGTCATGCAGGGTCCAGACCAACCCTCCTCCCCGGCCGCCACTGCAATGACACAGTTTAGCACTGCTCCCCCACCAATCCACGTCCACGAGGCACCTCTGCACGTCGCCCATTTCATGCCGATGATGCTGCGATCGCCGCGTGGTGCGCCGTCTGCATTGGCCCGCCGTCGTGCAGGAGGGACATGACGTGGATCTTCACTCTGTTCGGATGGCGATACGGGGGAGGAAGGGAAGGAAGGGCGTCGATCTGAGGGATATAATTTCGCTGGTGGTGAGTGAGGACTGTCAGGGTCTAGGGAAACGGGTAGTGGAGTGGTGGCCTTTCTGCTATAGAAAGAGTATGGATATAGGAACGGTGCACGCTGCTCCGTTTCCTATTTCTAGATTCTTATAAATGCTGTATATCCCCACATTACTCCCCAAGTATCTACAGTCCGACCACTCTCCTACAACATCTCACGCTATTTCGTTGCCGTTTCCCCCTTTCGGCTCTACGATTTTCACCTTCCGCAAAGTCATATTTCCATCGTTCAGAAGGCCGCATCCTCGCTCTTTCTCTTAAGAGTCCGCGCCAGAGAAATGGTGACCACCCAGTCCGGAGTTTACGTCCAGGGCCATTACACCGAACCGATGTCGTCCAGCCACGACTTCGCGCACTCCTACACGGGGAACCGTGGTCGAGCTATGTCTACTTACTCGCGGTACATGCGATCATGCCACCACTTACCTAATAACTTCGTCTAATGAAGACGTAGGATCATGCACGAACACACAAGACAACAACTCGACATAGCCACCAATTCCTCCCGCCGACGGTCACAAGTCGAGGAACCCCCCGCAACAAATAGCGATCAAAGTAGTATTAGGAGCGTCGATTCCGCGAGCTCATAGCCGTTGCGTTCACGATCGATTCTCGCTTTGCGGTTCGGTTGTGCATGAAGCGTGGCGAAGGATCAAAAAAGTGCATCGCCTCCACTGGTAGGTGGAGGGACAACAATACTTGGGGAACAATATTTGAGCAACAATAGTTATGGAATAATGCTTCAGAAACAATAATTGGGCTATTTTGGAGCGGTGTAGGTCTGACTAACTAGGCTTTGGCCTGGACCTGGGACTGGCGCCATCAACGGACATGAAATTAGCGGTTGGCATCACGGATAGACTTTGACGGCATATATACGCACACGATCTGCGCATTACGAAATGAAATACGACACCTTAACAATCATCTATTTCATGAGTATCATTCGCACGACTCGTGTGATCTCCGGTACTACCTACTGCCATATAATCCCCATGATTCTAGTATCCGCTAGATGCTCAGAGTCCGTTGTCCTTCTTGAACTTATCCCACGCTTCGTTCAATGTGCTGAACACCGCGGCGCTAATCATCTTCTGCTCGGTCGTCGCGTCCTGCGGAATCTGTACGCCCATCAGCACCGAACTTCTGCCACGAAAAAAAAGCGGAAGCGAATCAAACATACCTTATCCGGATGCACCTTCGCAATCGCCTTCATATACACCACCTTCACCCTCCCGGGAACCACCAACTCCCCCATCCCCACCTTCCGCCACCCCGCCCCCTCCCACAATACCCCCTCCAAACTCCCCAGCAGCGCCCGCAGATTCTCCGCCCGCGACCCCTTCCACGCCACCAACCGTCCCTCCACCGCGTCCACCAGCGCGAACTTCTCGTCTTCCAACCGTTCCGCCGCTCGGTTCGCGTCCCGAAGCTTCTGCACCGCCTCTGCCGAGGAGGCGTGGCTAGGTGCCGGGCGTCCCGCGAGCGCGTCCATCGCGGACATGGCGGGCTTGGGTTTGGGGATGGGTTGCGGGCGGGGCGTGGGTCGCTTCGTCGCGGTGCCCGATGATGGTGCTGACGTCGTGGATGAACCGCCGCCGATCGCGTGGTCGCAGCGGTTGCGGCCCTGGATGCTTACGCTGCCGCCGACGCCCGCCTCGACGGCGATGCGCCACGCGTCGGCAGCGTCCTTCCATTTCTCGAGATTTTCGAGCGCCTCGGCCTTGCGCATGGTGGCGCGGGCCCAGAAGTCGCGCATGTCTTTGCGGGAGGGGGCGGCGCCGGGGGCGTCGGGAGGGAGGTCGATGTGCTCGGCGACGCCGCGGGCGGGGCCGATGAGGGCGAGGGCGGAGTCGGCGTCGGCGAGGGCGGATTTGGGGTCGCCAATTTTGAGGGCGGTGGTGGCGCGGTTGCAGAGGACGAGGATGGTGATGGGATGGGTGCGGGGGAGAGGGGCGAGGGCGGAGGTGAAGGAGGTGTGGGCAGAGGCGTAGTCGCCGCGTTTGAAGGAAGCAGTGCCGGTGGTGCGGTGGGTGGTGGAGGTGGTGAGGGCAGAGGGGGAGACGGGTGGGATTTGGCGGGGTGGTGCTTTCGGGCGGGGAGGCGTCGAGGGACGGCGAGGAGGGGGTGCTGGGCGGGCGCTGGACGTCTGCTGTGCGAAGGGATTCTTCGACTGGAGGGAAGCCGGAGGAGATGATGGTTTGGAGGCGTTGGAGAGCGGAGAAGGGCGACGATCCGGTTCTGGGACTGGGGTGGCCTTCTTTCTCCGAGCTGGGCTTACGTATGCGGTAGCGGTTTGCTCGTCGACTTGTTCTCGTGTTAATTTTCCAGTTGGTGCCTGGCGTTCCGGCTGACTGGAGTTGGGTCGCGAAAAGGGGTTTCGGTCCGGTTCGTCCCAAGGCGATCGAGATGCATTTGCCCTTGCCGGTCGGTGTGGAAGTGCTTCTTGCCTCTCTTTCGACGGACGCGCGCTTCCCGCCTCCAGCATCATCGCTTCATCGGTCACCCCGCTATCTACTTTGCCATTGGTGGCATGTTCCTTAGAACTATTTGTGGCTCGACCACGCGGCGCCGTGGGTCGACTCTCTGGCATTCGTTGAGCACTTTGAGCCTCTCGCATCCACCGAGGTTGTGACGGATCCCCTTCCTGTTGGAATTCCGCCACCGCTTTCTGCATTTTCTTCTGCCCCGTTTTCCAGAATGAGTTTGCAGACTTCAGGAAAGTCGACCCAATCTCCGATGCATATTGAGCCACGTCTTTCTCTTGGTCGTGCCCTGCCTCGTCACGATCCCGAGACCCAGACGAACCTCTCTGGGTTTCCGACCGCATCCAAGGCGGTACCCCCGAGTCATCTCGCTCCTGACGGCCTTTTGACTGCCGTGGTTCAGGTTGCTGGGGCGTCGATCGCCCGGATCCCTTCTCCCCTCCACCTGTCTTCTGTTTTGATTCTTCATGCGCGCGGGTGAGAAGGATCCCAACTGCAGCCTGGACATTCGTACCATTCTCCGTCTCTTCCAGCGCATCCGCGGCCTTGGAGGCATCGAATCCCATGTCGACCAGTTCTGCCACCGCCCTGTCTTTTGGATCCATTCCTAGCGGTCCATCGTCGTCTGAGGAGTCATCTACAGGTTTAGTCTCACTCCGTTGTGGCGGTGGCATCTCGGATACCGGTCGCCCAAGCATCCCCAGGATATCATCGTCGGTGGTCGCAGGTTGTGGTGTGGCTGCTGGGGGTTTTTGAGACATCTGGCCCAGTCCAAACGGATCGTCGTCATCATTGAAGGCCATCGGGTCAGATACTGATATTGCGGGCCTGCTACGCTGATCACTCGTTCCCCGACTCCCATGTTCGCTTGATTGTATCGGAGGGGGCGACGTGCCCTTCGGAGGAGGGAAGTGGCTTGAAGCATCCACCGGAGCCGTAGATTTAAAGGCCGCCAGGATATCATCTTCCTCCTCCTGTGGCTTCTGGGGAGCGACCTTCGGCGCACCCGTCGTCCTTGATCCTAGAGTATCCCAGAACTTTTCCTGGCCGCCAAACTGCGCACCAAACAATTTGCTCTGCTCTTCATCTTTCCGACGCTTCTCCTCCTGTAGGCGCCTCTGTTGTTCTTGTAGCGACAGCTGGGCCGCTGCTGGCTTCGAGGAATTGAGTGAAAGTAGTCCCGCAAAGCTGTCGGTAGCAGGGGTCGAGCTCCGCGGTTGGACCTTGAGCTTCGGTGTATGATTTCCGGTGTTGCTGGACGGAAGGGAGAAGGGGGTCGAGCGACCGGAACTCGACGGTGATGGCGTAGGTTTGAGCGACGGGAAGGAAAGAGCGGTTTGCTGGGAGGGTGGATTCGTGTTACTGCTTGGTTTGGAGGAGCTCCAGTCGAGGCCGGCGAGATCGTCCATCGTGGACGAACGTTATACGAAACTAAGATGGACAAATGGTACTTCCGGATGATGATGACTAAGTCTCCGTTCCATTAATGTCCATGATAAGGGGCGTACAGTGGGCAATTAAGTGTCCGGAAGATATTCAACAGCTCCACCGATTTGTAGGTTCATCAAAGTCATACATGACTTGGCGTCGACAGCATGTTCAGTTTTGGTGTTAATAACGCATCGATGTCAGGGTTCACACTGCGAGAGGGATCTGGACGGTGATGTGGCTTGTTTGTGGCTGGTGCAATTAGTCACGTGGCATCCATCAGCCACAACATGTGCGCATCCACTGGTCTGTGGCACTTGTGGTCAGTGGTGGATGATCGCAGAAATCAAAGTCCCCATCAGATTGTCGCTCGTCTTCGTCAACCCAATTGATAGAGTTACTTGGCAAAGGCCAAAGTTGCTTGACAAAGTTTGGATTTCTGCTTACGAAGGACTTCATTTGATTCGACACATTGCTTCCTGTCGGGCTACGCAATCCGGCAAGCGAATGAACCTCCTGAGTCCTGACTCAACCCCATCTCGTCATCCAGCCGTCGCATGAGGTGTGCCTGATTTTGTACGTACGCATAACGCAACCGATGAGCTGAATCGTGGATGGCTGAATGGTTGTTTGATCGACCCTCGCGTATAAGCGACTATTGAAAAGCCGTCGGAACCAATTGGTGGAAATGGGCCATCGCGAGTCGCCAATGTCCGTCATGCACTCGTGCGGTCGTGGTCTCGTGGAGCATGCAGCCATCCATGGGTTTGCTCCCGCGTCCCAGCGATTGATTAAAGTCGGGGGTCGATATTGTGGAAGACTTGACCCATCGGCGTTGTTTTTGATTCACTGTGATATCACACCTGCAGCGGATGAGCGACGTTGCGCCAATCGAATATCGATTGACAGTATACCGCATACAGGAGATAAATATATCCTTACGTACTGGATAGACCAGTGGTGACATGCAATCAAATTACCGAAGCTGTCGCGAACTTGCGATTCATTCTGATTCCTGACTCTGCAGACTGCAGTCTGCAACTAAGCGTCCACCGGCCCAATGTCCGGACAGCTGGAACCCCGCCCGACGGCTTGACACTTGACAGGCGATGCCCTATCGGGGCCTTCGGGGGGGGGTTATCACAATGGGTTTTACTCTCCACACACCTGTCGACACCTTCGGGTTTCAAGCCTTCGGCGCATATCCACCTCCAAATCGACTGCATACACAAGATGACGATCTTCAACTAAACCTTGCCTCGTAAACCATAACCCTTGACTCGTTTCTGACTTCATATCAACAGAAATCTTCGACAACCGAAAAGGGGTTCAACTGACAAGTAACGAGTCGCTTCGATATTCCCAAGTCCCAACCCCGCCCCATCCACGGCACAGATTGACTGATTGACCTGCCCTTCCAAGTTCTAGCCCACCACTCCCAGATGGCGCAAGGAATCCAACGCCTTCCGGACGCCTCCCCATGTTAGTGGGATCCGTCGCAGCTCATCACGGTTGCCCCGGCGGCCTGTGACTAATCTCCCGTTATCCCGTACCTGCAGGTGGTGCAGGACCCAAATTGCTTGGGATCGGTCGGGGGACAAATTGGGTGATTTGGGCGACGGTCACCGGTCCCACCCTGCTGGCTTGTCCTTGCACATCGAACTGCCGGGACCTCCTTTTGAACCTTCACCCCTGAACACGACTGGGGACTAAGATGCAGATGGAATAATGGATGGGCCATGCCGAAGGGAAGCTCGGGCAAAGGATTTTTTTTGGTACATAGCCATGGCACTCATCAGTGGACAATATGAATGATTAGATATGGCGGATGCTCTCCGCATTTTGTTGGATCGAGCTTTGAGAGAGCTGAAGGCTGAAATAGCATCAAGCCGAGCCTTTGGTCAAAGAAGAATGAAAGAAAGAAAGGCAAATTTGAGATTCGCGTCTTGCTTTCTCTTCTGTTGGTCGCTTAGTCGGATTTAATTAACCAACGTATCTTCTCCTGAGATTCAATTCATCCAAATTCGGTGACCGATGAAAGAAGCGTCCCAAACCATCAACCGTTCCGTTAGCTTCTCTTCTAAAAGTGCCATCGCCTTTGAGTCTCGAGGGGACTAAACCATCGACGGGACACCCTGCCGGCGCATTGCCGCATTCCATTGAAAAGTGCTACTGAAGCTGCATCGGGAATTCTAGATCGTGTGGAATTCAAAGGATTGCAACGTGACGGCGCAACAGAAGTCTCGATTCTCGAGTTCTCGACCAAAGATTCATTCCGACCTCTATTGGATATTTCTCTGGTCACTCACTGTCAGCATCATTTTCTTATTTCTATACCCTACGCGACCCAGGTAGGTACAGAACCATATTATCACTTTCATTTCAGTAGGGGAGAACCGCAATTACTTCACTTCTTCCCCACTACCCCCTCGTGCAATTCCCAAAACAGCGACCAATCCCATCTGCGACCTGCTTCTCCCCTCTTGCACCGCGGATAGCTGACACCTTTTTGTGTGACGATTAGACACCGAGCTCACTGTTCCCCTCATTCATTACCTATTGAGTATTTGATCTATTTGTCCTAACACCTTATCTCCCACCTAAGACACTAGGACCCGCCTCCCGGATCTTCTAATCCTCCGAGCTCCAAGGAGCAGCGAGTGGAGCCCAAGATGGGTCTCTTTAGCAGGAAGCAATCGAAGCAACCTTTATCTTCGACCGACGACTCGAAATCTATCCAGTCCAACCGTTCTTCTTCTCACAAATCTCCCCTCTCATCGATCAACGGACAGCAATTCGGTATGAAGAGCCAGAACCTCCTCGCGGAGATCCCAGACATTCCTCTCCCGAGAGCACCGGATCCGTTGATTGATCCGGTGAAGTACTTGAAGAGTATCTATGCGGTCCGAGAGCGGACCCGGTTGGTGTTGGAGACGGCGAAGAGGAACCAGCTGAAGCATTTCACGGTGGACTTGGGAAAGTTCGACGATGCCGTTTCTTACGTGGTGGCTATCATCAAGGTGAGCCCATCTGGCGAAATGGTACCCGCGAGCGTGACTGATAAGAAGACTGCAGCGCGATTACGGCTCCGACTTCGCATCAATACCTCCCCACGGAAGATGGCAGCATTTCGACGTCGGCGGCCGTCCGCGCGTTGATCAAATGATGCAAACCTGGCCCCTGTCCATCGACGCTCTCGAGCGGTGTCGACGCCTCATCGACCTCTTCGTCGTGTCGGTCCTTCTCGACGCCGGAGCGGGGTCGAAATGGCAATACAAAAGCAAGGAGAACAGCCGGATCTACCGACGGAGCGAGGGTCTGGCCGTAGCGAGCTTGGAGATGTTCAAGGCCGGCGTGTTCAGCAACAATCCGGAGCAACCGTTCCAGGTCGATAGCGAGGGCTTGAGCAGAATCACCGAAGCGGCCATGCGGAAAGGATTGCAGGTCACTGACCAGAACCCGATCGATGGCCTCGAAGGACGAACTCAGCTCCTCATCAAACTATCCGATGCGCTCCAGAACCAGGCCATCTTCGGAGTGGATTCAAGACCCGGCAACATGCTCGGTATGTAATGTCGAACCCCATGCTCGGACAACCGCTTACCATCATCAGATTACCTCCTCAGCCACCCGACCACCCATGCCTCCTCCGTCCCAATCATCCCCCTCCCAACCCTCTGGGACCTCCTCATGGACGGCTTAGGCCCCATCTGGCCGCAAACCCGCACCCACATCGACGGCGTCCCCCTCGGCGACGCCTGGCCCTGCAGCATCATGCCCTCGCACCCCACCCACCCCTGGGAATCCATCGTGCCCTTCCACAAGCTCACGCAATGGCTCTGCTACTCCATCATGGTGCCTATGACCAAGCTCCTCCAGGTGCATTTCGCCGGCGCGGAGCTCCTCACCGGCCTGCCCGAGTACCGCAACGGCGGGCTGTTCGTTGACACCGGGCTGATGACCCTCAAACCGGACGAGACGCAGCGCGGGCTCGAGCAGTATCGCGCGAACGCGGAGAGGCTGGGTCAGCCGAGCATGGAAGTCGTGCCGATGTTCACTGCGGACGACGACGTCATCGTCGAGTGGCGCGCCGCTACCGTGGGGTTCCTGGATGAGCTGCTTATCGAGGTGAACAAGATGCTTGGGTTGAGCGGCAGTGATTGCCTCTCCTTGGCGCAGATGCTCGAGGCGGGGAGCTGGAAGGTAAGAGAATATTCCGATGCGACCAGATCCTCGCTAACATGGTGACTAGGGTGGCCGTGAATTGGCCGAGGTCTCGCGACCGAACACCAAAGAACCGCCGATTATGATCTTCTCGGATGGGACGGTCTTCTAAGCCAGGATGGAGCAGCTACCCATAAAATTCTGGTCGTCCACGGAACCTTTACGTTTGCGCGCCGTTTGCTTGCCTATGCACTTTGCGCGATCATGCTTCGAATTCTGCAAGTGTCCGTGGAAGGGACGGAAGTACTATGGAACCGATAATGAAGGCATGTACTATAACGACAGTATAGAATAACCATGGAAAATGGATGATAAATCGCATGCTGCAATACCAAATAGCTGTGAATAGACAACACGTTTGGAGAGGATGCGACTGGATGGCCTAGTCGGGACGCTTCGCCCCTAGATGTCCCGTCCGCAATCGGCACGCTATCGACCCCGGATCCGCGCCGATCCTTGTCGATCTGGATCTCGGATTTGGATCCGCCTTACGTAAGGTGACCTGACGTTGACCAACTTTTCTCAATTCTTAATATACGTACAATGTCATTCATATCAGTCGCATTGTAATATTTATCCATCATTGAGACTGCCAATTCCTTTCGTTCTACCACGAGAAAACCCATCCACCAAAACCCACGAGTCGAATCCAATTACCGCAGCGTGTACCACCCGGGCTGAGGAAGCGATTCCTCCGGTGGTGTGTCACCATAATCTCATATAAATTCAGATATTGAACATGTACCCTCCATCAATCGGTACGTCGCTGCCCATCGAGGCCATCAGTGGAATCTGTGGCTCCATCTCCATCGCCTGCTGGGTCGTCGTCTTCTCGCCGCAGATCGTCGAGAATTTCCGTCGCCGCTCGGCCGAGGGGCTATCGATCGTCTTCGTCGTCATCTGGTTAGCGGGAGATGTGTTTAATATCGCCGGCGCAGTGATGCAAAAGGTGTTACCGACGATGGTATTTTCAAATGGTATTTCTGGATGGGATTGAAAGACGCTGATTTTCGGTAGATTATCTTAGCCGTGTACTATACGTTGGCAGATATCGTCCTCCTCTGCCAATGCTTCTACTACAAGGGCTTTACCCTCAAAGATGATGTCCCTCCTCCCGCAGCAAATGGCCACTCCAGCGACGCCGCCGATGAGCGTGCCCGCCTCCTCCCTGACTCCCGCCCACCACCCCCGTCCTCGCTAGAACGCCGCCCCAGCTTCCGCGAGCGCCTCCTCTCCAGCTCCGCCGACGGCACGAACCTCTCCCCCGTGACCCCCTGGCACTCCCACGCGCCCGTTGACGAAACCTCACCATCCACCCCGCCATTCTCCAGTCCGCGGTCGCGTGTGCAAGCGCTCCTCTTCAACGCCACGGGGATCATCCTCGTCCTCGCGTCGGGGGTGCTCGGATGGTGGCTGAGCAGTCACCCCTCAAGCGAAGACGCACAGAAGCCCACGGACCCGGGGGCGCTGCGGTTTAGCTGGTGGGGGCAGGTGTGCGGGTATGTGTGCGCGCTGCTGTACCTGGGGTCGAGGGTGCCGCAGCTGCTGTTGAATTACCGGCGAAAGAGCACGGAGGGAATCTCGATGCTGTTTTTCATCTTCGCGGTGCTGGGGAACTCGACGTACGTGTTGTCAATTATGGCGTTTGAGCCGCGGTGTCCGGGGGTGGAGGGCTGTGCGGGTGGGGAGGCGGCAAGGATGTATTGGAGGTATATGCTGGTGAATTTGAGTTGGATTTTGGGGAGCTTGGGGACGCTCTTTTTGGATATGGGGGTGTTTGTGCAATATTTCATATATCGAAAGGACGAGGAGGAAGATTACAACGATGAAGATGTCATTGTAGCTAGGTAGCTTACCTATAGGTCATAGAAATATCGGCTAGGACCGACCAACATCAGTCCAAGTGTGTGTCAGGAAGTCCTGCTCAATTTGGCTCCAAGATGCGGGTATATATTATCGCCGGAGTCAATCTTACGGAATCTCAAGACGCGATCTTCTGTCAAGTACTGCATCATTCACTCTCCCACGACTGGTCGTCCCCTTCCTCTTCTAACAGCATCGTGGCACCACCAGCACCATCTTCCCCGCGTATTTCTCTGGATCAGCAATAAATGGCAGATACTTGTTCGCGTATTCTCTTCCATCGCCCACCGTTTCAATGATGATCATTAGCACTTCCAGATCGGAATCGTCCTCGGGTACGGGGTGATCGAACGTGACGCCGTAGTAGTCAATGCATCTAGAAAGATTGGAAATATGGTTAATCATCAATGCTAGAATGTCTAGAGATAATAACGCATTCTTACCTGGTTTGTCTCGCCTCTACCATCTATCCTATATATCTATGCGTACTACTAGGTCGCCTGCCACTTCTTCCCGCACATAGCTCTTATAAAGAGTCTGACAAGTTAATCTCGCCAGCTCCGGACCCGGTGGTTACGGGAACACTGGGCCATAGGATTCCAAATTCCTGCCAACATGCGGAAGGAACTTTTGGACGGCCACCAGGAGACTCTCAATCGATATTCTCAGTGGGTTTTCTAGTGGTGGAAGGTGATTGGCATGGGATGAGGTACTGAAGCACGGGGGAATATGAAGCCGATGGACCGTGAAAGGCGGATGAACTGTAGAAATGTGTATGGGACGATGGGACTTGGGAGGATGCCGGTGGTGTAGGCATTCTGTAGGCAGCACAGATATATGCTTTGAGACTCATCGTACGCCTGCATGGAGTTATGTCCGTCGAAGTACAATACTCGTACTCGTACTCGTACTCGTACTCCAGCGCACTCAACTGGAACGCTGGGGCGGCTGGTCCTATTCCTTCTATTATTCGATCGAGGTACTGGCTTGAATCAGCGCCGCAACTCATTGCCTGCTTCCCTGTGGTAGAATTCAGGAAGCATGCATGATGCAGATATACAGTCCTATATGCGGGGTAATATGGAAATATATCGTATATGAGGTTCTTCGTCCCCATTCTTCAGGAGCATTCATCGTCTGTCCTTCACCATGTCGCCCTCGAGCGTTTTACTGAGTAAGTAGGAGAAGAAAGTGCCGACCCCGACTCTTTACACCAGAACCCCAGGGAACAGGAGGTATCGGCGTATATCAGTAGTAGGCAAATCATAATTGGAAGTGTCTGTACCGATAGGCAATGTGCGTACATCATGCATACTACCAATTGGACAACCATCCTTTCCGACATGGCGAAAATTCGTGACATTGGCATCATGAAATGGCTCGGTACTTCAGATGGGATGGACTATTCGATGTTGATGTCACCCCCGGATTTACTCCTCCGCATAGCCAGAATTTACCCAATCACATGTCTCTACTTCCCCAAACCCCAAAGCCGAGGGTCTCCGCCGTCAGCCTATTCCTTGCCAGACATTACCGCGACCTCCTCTCCAACTACTACTGTAGTTAAGGTGAGTTCGGTATAAGACAAAATGTAGCGACCCTGCCATCCAGCTTCCGCTGGACTTCTATTCCCTATCTAAGATCAACCCCGATCTTCCACAACCCATCTACCTTTCAACCCCCCAAACCACCACCATGGCCCCTCCCGTCCCCTCCACCGACCCCAAGCAACTCGCCCCCTGGGCCGAACCCGCCTGGGTCTCCACCCTCCACTCCCCCTATTACAACGACTCCCACCGCCGCTTCCGCGACTACATCCGCGCGTACCTCGACGAGCACATCGTTCCTAACTGGTTCGAATGGTCCGAAGCTGGTGTCGCCCCCCACTCCGCGCGCCTCGCCTGGGCGAAGACCGGCATCCCCTTCGCCGACGTGCCGCCTCAATACCGCCCGAAAGACATCCCGGACCCAGCCGGCGTCAAGATCTCGGACATGGACGCGTTCCACGTGCTGGTGGCAACGGACGAGACGTCGCGGGTGAACGGCGGGGTGATGACGTCGCTGACGGGCGGGTCGGTGATCGGGGTGCCGCCGATCGTGGCGCACGGCACGGAGGAGCAGAAGCGACGGTGGCTGCCTGGGTTGTTTTCGTGGGAGACGAGCTTCTGTCTAGGGATCACGGAGCCGGGGGCGGGGAGTGACGTCGGGGCGATCGAGACGGTGGCGGCGAAGTCGGCAGACGGGAAGACGTATGTGGTCAACGGGTACAAGAAGTGGATCACGGGGGCGCCGTGGGCGACGCATATGACCACTGCGGTGCGCACGGGAGGGCCGGGACCGCGGGGCTTGTCGGTGCTGGTGATTCCGTTGAAGAGCAAGGGCGTGTCGATGCGGAAGGTGCATAATAGCGGGCAGAACGCCGGTGGCGCCAGCTACATCGAGCTGGATGACGTGGTGGTCCCCGCGGAGAACCTGATCGGCCAGGAGGGTCAGGGGTTCCGTATCATCATGTTTAACTTCAACAAGGAGCGTTACGTGATGGCGGTCGGGTGCAACCGCATGGCGCGCACGTGTCTCAGCGAGGCGTTCGCGTATGCGAACAAGCGACATACGTTCGGGGAGCCCTTGATCGCGCATCAGGTCATCAAGCACAAGTTCACGAACATCGCGAGGTATCTGGAGAGCCATTGGGCGTGGCTGGAGCAGTTGGCCTACCACATCAACTCCTCGCCGGAGGGATGGCAGGCGGCAGATGTCGCCAGTCAGATTGCGCTGGCGAAGGTGCATGGTGGATATCTGGTGGAGATGGCCAATCGAGAAGCGCAGCATATCTTTGGCGGAAAGGGATATGAACGGGGCAGCCCCGTTGAGGTGATCTCTCGAGATCTGAGGATGATGGTGTGTATTACCTGTTCTTGGTCAGTGGATTTATGCTAATTGATATGAATGCAGACCGTCGGTGGTGGATCGACTGAGATCATGAACGATCTGTCCTTCAAACAGGAAGTGATGTGGGCGAAGAAAAGGGGATGGAAATTGTAGGTCTCAGAAGCTCGGAAAGGACGGTGAATCCGGGTATCGATAAACCTTGTCGATAAACCTTTAGTGATGGAAAAATGAGTGTACAGTGAATAAGTTTTACTTCTGATTTCATGGATTCTGTTCTCAACGGAGTCAAGCAAATGTCTTGTGGTGTGCCTCGTATGACTTCGCTTTTCATTCAACCCCACGATCGCATGCTGAATCTTTTTCCATGAGCCTTGACGCTTTCTTCGCCTTCAAGTCACCAGTACCTATTCACAGAGTCCTCGTTTCTGGTCTTCACTCGGAATCATCCTCGTCCTAACCTTCGCAATGTGCTGCTGGCCATTCACCGACCTGGAAATCGAAAGCCCCCCTCGAGTGGTCTATTACAATCCTAGGTACACGTCTCATGGTGCAGTAAGTCAATACATTTCTATATTTTCTAGAAGATCAATTCGCTCTACAGAAATCCGATCAGTCCCGTGATTCTCGCACCTTCCTGCTTTTGTGTTTTGCACGTTTTAACACCAACCGCTTCTCGCATCTTCAACTTCAACTTCAACTTCAACTTCAACTTCGCTATCACATCTCACTGTCTGTTCAACCTCACACACTCTGCCTTCTTCATTTCTTTCTTCCATTCATTAACCATCAACTACACTCTCCCATTCATCAAAACAAAGATCACAATGGCCAACAATCCATTTACCCAGCCGCGTCTTGAAGATCAAGCGACAACCTACACCTACGTCCCGAGAACCAGTGGCCCAACTTACCCTCCCTCCGCATACGGGTATCAGGCTCCCATCGAAGGATCTCATCATATGCAATACCCTCAATATTATGGCCAGCAGGTAAGGTTTCCACATTGGCGTTTATCCCCAGCATCATGCCACACCGTCCAAGTCTCACCGGCCCGGTCAGTCCTAACTCACAGAAGACACCTCCAGTCTACTATGGCGCCCCTCCACCCGCCCCGATGTATCAAGGTCAAGGATATCCTGTTTACCAATTCCAGGGAGCCGCCCTCGACGGCGCCTACTACACCAACGCCGGCGTCCTCCCCCTCACTCCCGGCCAACCCGGCTACATCCCCGGCTACAACCCGCTCGCCACCCCCTTCTACCCCGCCCAACCAAACCCCATTATGCAGCAACCCCTCGTCGGCAACCCGCAAGCACCCCAAGCTTACTACTACGGTCGCACCGAAGCCGAAGTCGCCGAAGACGAGGCGCGCGCGTGGGTGGCCGGCGCGCCTGAGCGCACGGGCGATATCGCGCCGGACAACGCGAAGTTCGACGATATGTTCTATGTCATCGATCTGGATGGCACGAGGGATCAGCGCAGCTTTGCGACCATCATGAATGCGTGCAAGCCGGGGAGGTGGCATAAGGATATTTATGGGTCGTTTTTCTTCGTGCGTCATCAGCCGGCGCCGAAGTGATGGCGGGGAGATGATATCGCCTTGCGAGTTAGGTGATGACGAGATGGTTTGTGGGCTACGTGGTTGAATTGGGGGAGGGGGTCCATGAGTTGCTTCATCGTTGTGAGGTTATCACTTTTCATAAGGGGGTTCATTACGGTCAAGGTTGCTAGAGGGTGGGGAGTTTCGAGTGAAGTCATCGACAGACCTCAAAGGAGAGAACAGGTAAGCCATTCACAGTTCCTGAAATACGAAAGAACTTGACTTGAGCTAACCGATATGTCAGTCCATAACCATCAGTGGGGATCACTGCGCTTCGAGACAGGCATACGGCTTCGGATGGGCGCGCAACATGTCCGGCTTGCTGGAAATTCATCACCCTTCCTTTCTCGAATTCCCTCGAGTATCTTCTTTCTCAACAGGATGAATTCTCCTTTCAAATTCTCCCCGTACAGCTTCGCGATGCGTGTTAAGTAGCGGTTACGGGACACTCAAACAAGCTTTACTCCTACGGCATCGAGAATCAAAATTCAATTGATATCAAACCCCAGCACCCCGTCCAGTGCAATCAAGCATTATGAGATATCGCTGATTATTCCCGCTACGTTAAAATGCGTGAATTCCTTGAAGCGGGAGAAATGCTCGTCTAGAAGGACTGGTGACAATCCAGTGTCTATCTCATGCCATTGTGATGGCATTCCTACTGCCCCTGCAACTGCGTAAATACAATGACCATGTATTTCGGCCGACCTTGAGAAGATATCCGATATCAGGTATCTCGGTCAATCCCAGGTTGACGCGTGACTAGTTGCTACCATGATGCTCCGATTACATAGTATTTGTACGCTAATATGATTCTAGTGAGAACGCCAAGGACAGTCGACGCACAGAGCTCGGTTTCTCCGCCTCCATAGCCCGATATGCCACAGCATTCGATCACCCAAAACCAAAATCCACAGCCTTAGACCGTAAGCGACGAATTTGACTTTGACGCATCTAACTCGCCAAGCATTCCAAGGCTCCGAGTAGCTCAAGTTAACTTACAAGCCTGACTCGTCGGTTCCCCAGACGACCTCACGTCAACGGTGAAGTTGGTCGTCATTGTTCGGCTGCTGTGGTACAACGGATGACTTCAGGTTGCTTAGGCATAGGCTCAACAAGCTCGCGTTCGAAGAGATGGAGGTAGATCGGCTGCGGGTGGAGCATGTTTCATCGGGCCTTGCGCGTCGGGGAGAGGGAACGAGGACTGGCTCGCGGTGAGATTGGGCACGACGCAGGGAGCAGGCACCGCGACTCGATCGTAGGATGGATCAGATGCCAGGGGAGGCCAATAGAGGAATATGTTAGTATTGAATGCATAGGTGCGTTTAGAGAGACGAAACGACGCGATCCAGGAATGCAAATATGAGGTCATGTTATGACTACCGAGCTAGACGACAGCTCCAATATCGGCGGCTTGGATTGAATGACTGATAAACCGTACTGCGGACCGAATCTGGAGCGACTGATCTAGGTACTGCTTGAGAGAAACAGGTCAAGACTGCTCTTAGGTACACTATAACTAGGATTCAACAGTGTAACCGGGAAGGGAAATAGTCAATAGGATTCTAGGAACTTCTGACAAAGGTGATCGCAAGTTTGAGAGCATCATATATGTCCAACTGTGGCCTGTGTCAATAATAGCTTTTGACAGGCATTTTGGACATGATATATCTTTTTGCATAAAGGTTTGTATCCGATCGAGAACGGGCCAGGCAACAAGAATCTTCGAATCAATGAGAAGTATGGACTCCATCGTCAAGAATAAGAAGCTCAGCGCGTAGACTAGGACACAGATAGTTGCCTTTGTAGCATATCCGCTTTCACAAAACGGCATTTGTTGATGTCCTCTTCTGGTTGCTCAGACGGCTGCAAGCTTCAATCGTATCCCAATTTGTTGGACCACGTCAGAATGCGATGGTAGGTACTTCGGAGTCTCAAGACGTCCATGTCCGAAAGCGTGGAGTGGTCCCGAACGGCGAAGTAAACCTCCTGAACTCAGGAGGTGCAACTTAAACGTTCGCAAGACGGACACGATGATAACACTAACGCAAAGAAGAAAAAAGAAACAGTGCAAGGGATCGTGTCGCACGTGATGTGCTAAAATGGTTGGGAGTGAGGTGCTGTTGTTACAGCAGCGAAGTTGTTGTATTGGAGAGGTTTTGCAACCTCGAAAACCATTTTACAACTCCACTTCAACCCACCTTTCTGTCGGCCCTAGATCCTAATCGGGTTTACGGTGTAAATTTTGATGACCCACAGTTGTAACTCATTTACAACGGTTGTAATTGAGTTACAACTGGTTGTAAATGCGCTAACGAACTTTCGTGAAGTTTGATTGGCCGGAACCAAAGGTTTTGATGCCTTAGGCCACAATGTTGATGCCTTAAAATTATTTTTTACAACTTTTACAACTTTTTGTTGCCTCGTTGCCTCAGGCTTAATATTATAGTTTATACGCTAACCTTATATAGAGATATTAACCGTTTTTTCTGTGGGGTTGTAAATCGAGTTGTAAAATGGTTTTCGAGGTTGCAAAACCTCTCCATTGTGTAAGTTGTGTGTAAGTTGTGTGTTCTAGCTGAATGCCTGGTCCCCCGGCCCTACAGATATACGAGAGTCACGGCAAGATTATTAATGCAGTTTGTAGCCTTGGACTCCTAGAGCTCATGCCTTGGCCTGCGACAGATCGATACGCTACGAGGAGATTGGAATGTAACAATCATCATCTGGCTGGCTTAGCACTGCAGCCTATCGCTCATCCGTCCCACGTGTGTCATTCTGGTCTGTCGATGCCGTACGGTAGCACAGGCTCTATGGACGAGGTTTCCGACCGTAAAATCCCTCGCTTCCACCGTCTAGTCTAAGTCTAGGCTCCAAGGCGCCCATTTGCAATCTACAATCCGTAGACTAGCGCCCGCCATGTGGATGGAGTTGAAATAAGAAACTCCGCGAGGAGTGGGAGCCCTGGTCCGCAATATATTAACGCGGGGAGAAGACTCCGACGCGTGGTTGAAGCCGCGGAACCGCCAGCGTTCGGAGGTATTGTATCGGTTGAAAAAGACCCGATTCGCTCAATCCGTTGAAGGTGCTGAGACTTTGAAAACCTAGGGAAATGTAAAGCAGGGTGCGTAACATGTACGAGATACGCCGTATAAAGGACCTGACAGAATAGTCCGGCACAAGATCAAGGACGTCCACCTTGTGATGTAAGATTGCAAGAGACGTGTACGGTGTAATACTAACAAATTGGAGGAGGAGCAGAGGATACCAGAAAGAGAAAAAGGTATGGGTAAACGGGGCCGTGAAATCGTCAGTCTTTCGAGTTTCAAGTTTCAACGGCTTCCTCCACCCCAAGCGCGACGCCACCGACAAGGGGCCCCTTAATTAGGTGTTGCTTAGAATGATAGAATCGCTTGGCGTGGGGCACGTCCATCGTTATCGAAATTATTTCGAACACCATGCAATATGCATGTGTTGATTGCAACGGGTTTCGCCCGTGGGCCCCCAGTAGTAGATCAATGCGTCGCGTCGTGACTTTCTGAAATAGGGGATAGAAGTTAGGGAAGTGGCGGGTATGTCAGATGCCCGGAATCTCAAGTCTGAGTAATACGAGGGAATAGAAGTTGCCGGTAATATGCCGGATGTCCAGAATCGGGAGTAATGTAAGGGATGACGTTGGATGGCCTCCCAACGTTTTTATCTTGACCTCCTGGATCGCGCTCCCTATGGTCCTTCGCGCAAGGGACGTATGTTAGCGATGTACGCACCTTCACGGTAGTACGTACAGGTATCGAATGCAACATTGAAATAAGACAATAGATTATCATTGCCCGCTAAGCTACGCGCATTTCCTGCGCCTGGGGTATCTGAATGCTTCTCCACAAAAGAGTTCCAGCCACACCAATTAGGTACCTACCCAGTGGATGCGGTCCTCCCAATGCCCACGCTTATGCAAAGAAATTAACGATATGAACACTAATGTACGCCACCAATGCTATATCTAACTCTCTCGAAACGGCGCTATGCGTCTGTTTTTTTGGTCTCGACCTGCTTCTCGTCCCACTCGTCCGAGACACTCGGCGGCGCTGCCGAACTGCTCGGTAGCAGGCTCTCCTGCGAACCTCCTTGCGCCGGAGGGTTGCTTAGCTTGCTGTTTTTCTCGCCTTTCGAGTCGAGCTCCACTTTGCTGTACCATGCCGCGCCAGCCAAGGCGATGGCCATGCCGATGCCGTTGAGTGGCCCGACCTTGACGTTGAAGAGGGTTATGCCGATGATGATGGTGAGGCACTGCTTCACGTTCCCGCAGACGGAAATGGTAAGTGCGCCGGCGAGTTTGTTGGTTTGGAAGGAGGAGACGTTGAGGAAGAAGGCGAGGAGACCGTTGCCGAGGAGCGCGATTGCGGTGTAAGTGGTGACCTCACCACTAGTAGTCGCGGATGCGAATGAGGACATCTCCCCTTTGAGGACGGCGCATAAGAGCGATTGGATCGCGGCGAGGGGAGACATGCGGAGGAGGAGTTCGAGAGCGGGTAGCTTTAGGGAGCCGGTCAAGAGTCGATTCGTGACGATCGTCTGTAATGCATGTAAGCCTGATATCAACGAATCCTCCGCCGATTGAAATGCATACCTTTACGGCGGCTAATATGACGCCAACCATGGTGGCCACGAAGCCAAGGGTGGTGAATTGGTAATCCCCATACGTCGCCAGTCCGACTCCGAAAATTAACGGGATCATGGAAAGGTAGGTCGAGGTGGAGTAAGTGCGGCTATAGACGGTTCGGTATAAAAGAATGGTGGCCACCGGACACGTTGATCGCATGATTTGATGAAAGGGAACGGAGACCATGTTCCTATTTGATAGTTAGCATCCCACTAGACATGGACCTTCGTAGAACGTACAATGAGACATTGGACATGGCCACGTTGAGGGTGAAGAGGAACGAGAACATGGCCAGAATCATGTTCTCCCGGGGGGTCAGCTTTGTGAGCGTGAAGCTGCCCCGTAGCAGTAGAATACCACATCCGATGGATGCGGACGATGTATGAAGAGCTGTCAGTAGCCATGGAAATGACAACTATCCGCAGTTAGCGTCGACGATTCGTTTCTTCGGGATGTTCATCACTGACCCTCCCGAGTACTGCTTTGTTATAGATGGTCAAGGTGAGATTCAACATGAAGTAGGTTCCAAGATATGCGAGTTTCTTCCCCATGGGGACCGTGTATTCGGTTTCTGTCGAGGGCTTCACATTTCTTGGATGCGATGTCTCAGTGCCGGCCTGGGCCTCGACATCCGCGTTTCTGCTGCCGGATAGTAGACTGGTATGCATTTCGCGTTCCCTATCATGGTCGGTTTCGGTGTAGGACGCTGTGTCCAACGAGATCTTGTCGGTCTCGAACGAGCGGCGATCCGCAGCCATCGGATCCTGTAACTACCGATAAGAGATTCCTGTGGGACCCCCAAAACTGGAAGAGCAGTATATTTGTGTGAACATAGGTTGAGAACTCTCGGAAAGTAATAGAGGCTGAGATGGGCTGTGTTCGATCGATCGGGTGGCGACCAGGAAATGATTAGGTACGGAAGTCGAGTCGAATATCAAACGGCCTCCAACATGGATTGTAAAACGCAAGAAGCCTAGAACCATGAAAGACCCAAATATACGATCGGACGGGTAGGAGAATCAGGATGTCAAACCATGGAAGATCGGAGGTTAAGAGAGAGATTTTGACTGTCGATCTGATATGACATCAAAGGAAATGGCTCCCGGTCGGCAAGAGGCAGAGACTTTGGTAAAAAAGAGGAACACATCCTTGGTTGAGATCTAGTGGCACTCCGGCCAAGCCGGCGGCCAGGAAAGGTCGGGACATGGCTGGGAAATGGGATATGCGTTCCCGCTCATTCCCTGTCTAGTAGGGTCCAATAGGGAGATAATATAGGATGTGTTAGACAATGGACGGTGACTGGAGACTGGAGGGGGGAATTGCGGGTACGAAACCGGGCGATTTAATACAGATGAGGGATTGCGTACCATTCCCTCTCCATCGGTGAATATACCGTGTACCATATGACAGTGATTTCTCTATTTCTGGTTCACTTGATATTGTATATTATATTAATAGAGTTCTTCCATCCTCACCGTCTTCTGGTCAGAACTCAGTCAGCACAATCGACAGTCTTAGCTTATTGGTCGCGTGAGTTCTTTGGGGATGTGGAGAATGAACGTGGAGTTTGAAATACGTCGCGCGGCCCCTCCTTGTACCTAACTTGTTAGAAGCGGTTCTTGGCTGTTAGAAGCGGTTCTTGGCGAGAAGACTATCTAGCCCAATAGGAACGTGAAGCAAACGCCTCGTCGGGATTTTTAGCTGCTCAATTGCTTAGCTACTCTCCTTTCCATCTCCATTGCCCCTAGAGTTTTGCAGCTTGCACCCGGGTGGAGTGGCTGATCCGCAGCGTCCACGGCATTTCGGATGTCGGTCTATCATATCGGTATCAATCGCAGCTTCCCAGCTTTCCCCTCGCTGAGTGGCGAACCCGAACCATGTAATAATCCCTGATATAAAGATAGATACGAATACGGTCATCCGATGATATAGCCATCAAACGATCAAGATGACTGGAGGGCTTAGCCGACGAATCCTCAATATCGATTTGAAATCAGGACAGACGACTAGAACAGGGAACGAATTTGCCATCGCGACCATCCATCCCAACTGACTGGAACAAATATACATTGTAGGGGTTATGAAACTGCCACTTGGAGTTCCCGGAGCCAGTTGTACCACAGGCGCCTCTCCTCCTTTTCGGAGGCCATGCCTGATGTAGGCAGGATAGGAAAAGGGATGGATAGCGGTTTGCGATTGGCATAAGGGAGGATCTATTCGCATTGTGTACCTATCCTTGACTTCCTGTGGAGTCAGATGTGTATTCTGTATGGAGTACGACGATGATAATTCCCAAAGACGGGACGATTCGTATCCTCTATTCCTCACCACTCATCAATAATCATCCGACCCCGTCTGTGCTTTCATTATTGACACTGGTCGGACGAATCCAGGGCATGAAACAGCTATGGCCAGTGTCGGCAGTGGGCACAGATTAAGCATTCAGAGAACTTCCGTTAATAGTTAATAAACACCTTTGGCCTTTATCCATTCCTAGTTTCCGCCCCGAAAGCGGAAGGGCAAGCGTATAAGCATTTCGGAAGATGCTACACAGGCCACTGCGCCCGAATTTCGACGAATGAACGACGACGATTTCGGAATCCCTAGGCAAATGGGTTCGAGAAAGAATGAAAATTATCGGATAGAGTTCCGCTATAACGGTTAGCGTCAGGGCGATTGGCCCTAAATTCAGAGCCGCCCAGCATTTGATGACGCGTCACTGCTCCACAGACCCTAATCGGGGGTTTAAGCGTCGATCCGGCCGCCAATGCACGCTTAGCCTGGCCCCTTGGTTGGCTGGCCCGCCTGGGTAGAGTCGTCGGAGCGGAATTCCCAGTGGCTCCTTCAATTTCCTCAAGGATAGGGCCGAGGAATGACGTTGTTTGGTTGTTTGTTAGGCAGTCTCATAATGTTGAAGCAAATTAACCTCTCTGTTACTGGTATCTATTGGGTGATTGAGTCAGCGCTGGATACGATTATGGCCATTTACTCAACTTGTATCAAATTCCCAAATGGCTTAGAGACATGGATTAAAAATGTGTGCTGTTTTTGTAACCTGTTGTGTTTCTTATCAAATTGAAAGCCACTATCGCTTGTTCACAGCAGGGTGGGGTGATTAGGACTTCTCTCGTACCACACCGGTATATGTAAAACGGACCATGCAGCGTCGAAGAAATGTTATCAGCGCATGTACGTAAGTACTCCGTAGCATATCTTGTAGTTCCAGTCTATTATGAGTGAAACATGTGGAAAGCATTGTTAACATCCAATGATCAGTTGGTCCTGAACTGTGGGATCATGGATGTAAGGCTGAAGCAGCCATTCAATTGTCTAACCACCGATGGATCTATGCCGGTGATTAAGGATTTAGCCTGTTGAAAATTAAAAAGACTTGAAGCGGGAGAGCGTCCTAAATTGGCTCGAAGTGCTTATTCCATCTCGGTCCCATCAATGGTCAAGATCGGAAGGCAAAATATCATTTGGTGGAACAGCAAAGCTTCTACAAGTTACACTGGACAACCGGATGCTGGCCTGATCGAAACATATTCGGCCAATGGCCGCCTGGGCTGTGGATCATTTTTGTACCCAAACCGTAGGTAGATCGCTTCCGATATCTTAGCGGACCATATCATTAGGGGGAATTGAGGCGTTCGGTACAAACCGGTATGTCCACAGTACCATTCTTCGCCCCAAGTGCGTCTCTTCGAAGGTCAGATAGTCTGCCTCGCCTTTCCAAACCACTCGACGGCTCGAATTCGGAAAAGGGGGAGGATGATCGGGGCGATCGCGGTAACGGTGTCACGTTGCTCTGAGGCTCTGAGGTTATATTTGGCATTGCAGCTTTTTCCAATTCCCGTGATGATGGACATCCGCAGGCAATACGACGGACATGGAGGGGCTTCGGTGACTACTTTAGTCTTCAGGGCACCACCGGAATACAGGGGGGTTGGAAAATATTGGCTGCTTTATTACTGCTTGGCTAAGCAAAATATTGCTACCTCATACCTGTACTTGTGCTTATGTAAACCAGCACCAGTATTTGTCCACCTTTTATCACTTCATCTGACGTTCATCGACATTCCCCAGCCCCAGCTCACAATCTTTCATTCATAATATCTCCTATCATGGTTATAGAATGTTACTACTTACTAAATAGGAACGAAGATCCAGTAACGGCAACCACATCCCCTCTATGTGTAAGGATGTTCAGTATCTCTAGGAACTATTAACTCAACCAAAGTCCAGAATACACCAGAGGTTGTTTCGATTCTTGCGATTGGGGGGCATATGACTAGACCTTGCCAACCAATGTGTCCTACAGCAGGATATATATTATCTTAGTGTAGTCAATCGACAGTTACCTCCAGAATCCAACCCAACCAGAACTTGCTTGAAATACCACTTGCCCCCCCCCCCATTCATACAGTCATCGTCCCTAGGAGCCAAGACCTACAACATCAGTACGAACATTGCAGAGGCTTATACTACGGACCATGTGGCTGACACTGTACATCAGTGCACCCTACACACTATCATAGGTGAACTATCCATTGAAACAAACAATTGCGGTCAAATCAAATAGCCAACATGTATGCTGATGATTAGAATCTATTGTCCTGCCTGACTCAATCATGATGCACCTCGCCGTCGCCGAACGCCGAGTAAAAACTGTCACTGTCGCTGCCAGTGAGTGATCGCTTCATAATCGACTTGTTCTCTCTCGTACGTTTGCGAGAAAACGATATCGGCGTATTCCCACCAATCCCTCGCATCGGAGTCGCGCTGGAAAACCTAGCACATTCCCACCACTCAGGCAACCAACCAGCCAATTCCAAATCAATAATCGCAACGACTTTCCCGTCTTGGACGAGGACGTTATGAAGATACAGATCGCAATGGGAGAAGACAATGCAGTGACTCCATTTCTTGTAGTTGATTGGTGAAAGCCCGCCGAAGTGGCGTGGATACGACAATGATTTAGGTTGTCGATGATGAAATTGTTGAACGCGGCCTCGTCTGGGAAAGGTCCTCCGTCACAAAATCGGTACGTAAGAATGTCCTGTATGGGGCCGCCGTCTATGGCACAGATGGCATTCAATGGAGGCTGAATTGACCTCATCTTGTCAAGTAATCTCGCAGTTGATATGCGATGCTGGTCTTCTCCTCAGCAGACATAGACGGCCACACTTTGTCTAAGTGATCACCCTCGACATATTCCATCCGGATACCGACGCGGTTATTCGATAGCGTTTGAATATCATAGACGCGGGGAACCGGTATTTGATTCTCTTCCACAAGCTTCTGCACATGGCCTTCTCCAGCTCGTACTCGCCAGCCTGATTTGGCAACAGAGTTTTCGCAGCGCTCGATGAAGGCGCCCCTGGAATCGAGAATGACAGTGGCTTTTTCAAGGCACTCAATATTCTAATGCCCAATTCCAGATGATGTACAAGAGGAACCTACCATGAAATGGGGGTATTCGTGGACATATTAAAGAAGTGAGGATACTCCAAGTGCAGCCGCAGGTTAGTTTCTTGAGTCGATCGGGATTCTGGTACCATAATAGTACGCGGTCCAACGAAGATATTTATACAACTAACGCCACATCCGGAAACCCGCCTGGATGAATGAGGCATCCTCACACATTCCATCTTGTGTAGGCAAGACCTAGAAACTGAAAAGCAACTGAAGGCCCAGCGGTTGTTGATTGGTTGGGATTAAACTGTCACTGGGTGTGGTTATCGATGGATGAAGCTGTATGGATTATTAAGCACGTGATAACGGACAGCGTATTAGATACCGTAGAGGTACCGTATTGAAAGTAATTAAAGATGGTAAAATTCCACCGTCCGAAATTCCCGTAGCGGAGACAAGGTCACACCTTGTTAGACTGGAGCAGCACTGCAGCCGACATGGGCGTATCCACGCGGTGATTATCGATACTTAGAAAGTTACATCAAAAGTATAGACTACAGAGACTCCCTACCTCGAGTCCGCCAGCAGGCCAGCGCCCAGCACCAGTCTTGCTTTTGCCTCTGATGGAATTGGTGCCGGATCGCTTGCTAAACCCCAAATTAGATGTTATCCCCATACCTCCCCACTTGAAGTTCCAAATTTCTGGATTTTGCTTGCTGCAGGTCTCGCATCGCTGTCTCGCCGTTGGCTGTTTGTCCCGTCTCTTGTCCTTTCCTTTTCTACGGCAAGCGTACATGGACAAACAAGACATCTATCCCATTTCTTCTATATCTAAAGCCCACATATAAACCATCTTTTCTCCAAGTCATTGCTATCTTTTATGGTCTGAATCCCTCCATTGAAACCCTGATTCGCGCAATCGCCCCGCCACAGCGCTCATCTCTTCCGCTGCTCAACCTATTTCTATACGTACCAGGGCACCTCGGCAGCTGCACAGCTGTGCCTATGGGCGAATCATGACTCCTTCAATCGATAATCTCCGATGCCAGACACAGCAGACCTCAAGTTCCGCTAAGCCGATTCCGATCCGACATGTCACAGAAGGCTCAGCAATCAGTGATTCCGTCCACGTGCAGAGGACGGAGGAGCTGTTGCGGCTTCCCCATGGGAAGGTGACCAAAGTGTGCTGTATTGGAGCGGGCTACGTAGTATGCATCCAAAACCTTGTAAGGGACCTATCGCCGTACAAATACTGACCGAAGGTGGTCTTCAGGGCGGTCCCACCAGCGCCGTAATGGCGAACAAGAACCCGGACCTGCAAGTAACGGTCGTAGATCTTAGCATCAAGAGAATAGAAGCATGGAAATCGGATCAACTACCTATTTACGAGCCGGGTCTGCTCGACGCCGTGAAATTAGCAAGAGATGGCGATGGTGGCCGCAAGCCGAACCTGTTCTTCTCCACCGACGTCGACACGGCGGTCCGAGAGGCGGAACTGATCCTCGTGAGCGTGAACACCCCGACCAAAATCACTGGCACCGGCGCCGGCCGCGCTTCCGAGCTCAGCTATTTCGAGTCGGCTGTCCGGACCATCGCAGAGGTGGCGACCACCGACAAGATCATTGTCGAGAAGAGCACGGTGCCATGCCGGACGGCTGAGAATATGCGCGAGATCCTCTCCGCCATCGGTCATCCCGGCGTGAACTTCGAAATCCTTTCCAACCCCGAGTTTTTGGCTGAAGGGACGGCCATTCCCGATCTCATGGAGCCGGACAGGATTCTGATCGGATCGTTAAACACGGCGGCTGGCCTTAGTGCCGCCGCTGCGTTGGCGGATGTATACGCCGCATGGGTTCCGCGGGAAAATATTATCACGATGAACACGTTCAGCTCCGAGTTGGCGAAGCTGGCTGCGAATGCGCTCCTTGCTCAGCGGATCAGCAGCATCAACGCTCTGTCTGCCGTATGTGAAGCGACCGGTGCAGATATTGAAGAGGTCTCATATGCCGTTGGCCTTGATACCCGTATTGGCCGCAAGATGCTGAAAGCGTCAGTCGGATTCGGCGGATCATGCTTTAAGAAGGACGTCCTCTCCCTCGCCTACATCTCCGAGACTCTCCACCTACCCGAGGTTGCGGCGTACTGGAGGAGCGTCGTCGATATCAACGAGTACCAGAAGGACCGCTTCACCAAACGCATCATCCAATGCCTCTTCAACTCGCTCAAGAACAAGAAGATCGCCATCCTGGGGTTCGCGTACAAGAAGGATACGGGCGATACGCGTGAGAGCGCGGCCATCACCGTGGTGGAGAGCTTGGTGGCCGAGGACGCGAAACTCAGCATCTACGACCCCCGCGTCGAGGAAGAACAGGTCTGGTCCGACCTCAAGCAGACCCATATCGGCCTCCCGAAGATGAAGGAGAACGTTACCCTGTGCTCGAGCGTCTACGATGCGTGCGCGGACAGCCACGCCGTCATCATCTTGACCGAGTGGGATGAGTTCAGCAACAAGGTCGCGCCGACCACCAGCCGACCAAGCGGTGAATCAGATGGTGAGACCGACCCTGCATCACCACAGGTCGAGGACGACCCCACCGACAGCCCGAACGGCGCAAATGGCCACGCTAACGGAGCGGCAGCGTCGAGCACCTCGTCGGGCATGCCCCGCATGGACTGGGCACACGTCGCCTCGGTCATGCGGCGCCCGATGTTCGTCTTCGACGGCCGCAACGTCGTCGACAAGTCGAAGCTGGAGGATCTGGGGTTCCGCGTCGAGTGCATCGGGAAGCCCGGGTCCGCGTCGTTTCGCGAGCGGGGCAGCGTACCCAGCGGGCGGAAGAGCAGCCAGGAAGGTTCGCCTGTTTAATGCCGGCAACAGGGTTACTAGCTTTCATTCCGAGTGTCATTTTCTGATCCGTAATAATTTGTCGCCGCTGTCGTCGGTTGTTGAACGTTGGTGATTCGGCACTGGATGTCGGAAAGGGGCGGTTGGATCACATGGCACCTATAATATTTCTTCCGAATTTTTCGCTGGGGATTCTTGCGATGGTGGGCATCTGGGGTTTCAACGGATTGGATCAGGAGCGGCATATGATTAAGCGGCGCATCATCGCCACGGGCCATGTGTGGTAATCTTACGGGCAGTTTTCCGACATCACCATGAAGGAGACGGCAAAGTCGAAATCTGGCAGCGGTGTGATGCACACCAGCTCCATAGAATGGTGTTCCATTCATTCATAGACCCTATCATAGACTACTAAATCCTATATTCTCCCCTATCGGGAGTCCGCATTCGGGATCCGTATCGTCGCTCCCTACTATCATACAAAAGTGAAGAAACCGTGCTGCGCTGGTCATTGGGGATATCATCGCTATAACCAGGTATGCGAACGCCAAACGCTGACCCCGCCAGGAGTGCAAGGGAAACCCAAAGGAAATGGAACTCGCTCAATCACTGGAACGGGGTATGCAAATGCTCAAATCGTGCGCGAACGAACCAAACTGGCGTCTCATTTCCATCTTCATGCCCCAGCCGTCTGGACTTGATCGTCAGACTGCTCGGCCTCTTGGGCGGACCTTTCGCCAAGACCTTCACCGCTCCCCTCACTCGGTTCATCGCCGTCATCATCGTCAGTCTGGCCTGCCGTTCCGCTCGGCCCGGCGTGTTTCTGCATAGAGGCCTGCGGGGACTGCGGTTGGGGAAGCAGCCGCTTCACTCCCACATCGAGCTCCTCGAACTTGTGACGCACGAGCTGGATGTTGATCCGAGCCGAGTTGAACATCTGCTCGGACGGGGGAAGATCCACGGCAAGGTTGGTGTTCTCAGTGAGTTGGGTAATGAAGAACATGAAGCGACCAGTCTTGATCTGCAGCTCGGCGAAGTTTGCACTGCCCGCGGGGACGCCGGTATGTTTGCTGTGATAGAAATTAGTGAAGGACATTAAGAGGATTTGCGGATATCTTACGCCATGGATTGCTTGTGGTTCTTCAGGATGCTCGAAAGGCGCTCGAATCGATCTTTGAATGGGTTTTGCTTCTCCAGGCCCCGAGTCACCTTCGCCACCACAAGACAGGTGGTGCGCTCGTAGAGGACCAGCTCCCTCGCATCTATGAGCTCGGCGAGGTTCTGGAGCATCCTCTCGATCTCTGACGCGTTCGGGATCAAGTGATAGATGATTTGGGTCCACGCGCGGTACAAAGATTGGTCCCAGATACTAGTCGCGAAGAACTCGATGGTCTTGCCAAAGACTTCGGAGTGATCGCGGATGACTTGCGAACGCTCGTCGAAGAGACGGCCACGCAGTTGATTCTGAACAAGATCCATCTTGTGGATGAGGCAGAACACTTTGGCGGTGGGGCTCCACTCCTGGAGCGCGTGGATGATGTTGGAGTAGTTGATGACATCCGCCTGGAACTCCGGGGATTCGATGTCAAAGACAAAGATCATGATTGCCACGCTGCCAAACACATGCTCACGCTGGTGAGTGAGGTAGTTCTCAACAAACCCATCTTGGCTGTAGCAATATTAGCGTCGACGTTCATTGAAAACATTCACTGGGAATCGAGTGATGTCATTGATGATAGTGAAGAACTTACCCGCCGCAGTCCCAGAGATTTAGAGTGAGATTCCCCATGAACTTGATGTTGCTATGCTCGACATCGATGGTGGCTCCAAGCCTCCTTACATCCGTCGCGACATAGTTGCTGAAGACGATGGATCTCATCGACGACTTGCCGGCTCCGCTCTTGCCCATGAGAAGCACTTTGCGCTGCTTGAGGCGCTTGGGGTATTGTGACGCCATCTTGCGCTGTCTTCATACTCAGTCAGAATTTGATATTTATGTGAGACGAGGAAGTGAGGGAAAGAAATAAACTCACTCCAATAGAAGTGACAACATCTTGATGTTGATAGCTCTAACACTTGATGAAGCACGTGGATGTATTGGCCTTATCGCCTTATCGCCTTATCGCCTGAAAGAAGGAAAGTTTTCGCCTTATATTCTGATGGACGGTGATATTTGTTGTAGCCTAAGGCGGAAAATGTGGTTGAAGATGAAGGGAAATAGAAAGCTCTGATTGGCTGGAGGCCCGATCCTAGAATTCCTTCCATACATCAATGCTGCCCTCACCTCCGTCATTTAATATTCTCCGTTCAGGCCATTTTCCATATCCTTATAACTGATCCTCACTGAACTTACACTAGCCATAATGTCTAGCGAACGGGAGGAGCACGAGCAGTCACACAAAGCCGAGACAGACACTCCAAAAGAGCAGGACCCCCCAATGCCTTCAGCACCGGCGCGTTCTCCAGCGGAGTCGAAGAAAGCCGAGGACAATTCAAAAGAGCCCACATCGAGCAAACCATCCGAACCCTCAGAACCTCAAACCTCATCTGCGCCCCCTCTCCCGGACGAAGAACCTCCCGCTCCCCTCCCCGATGAAGCCCCACCACAAGACGACGGCTGGGAAGCGGTCTGGGACGCCGCCGCGCAAAACTACTACTTCTACAACCACTACACCAAAGCCACGCAATGGGAGAACCCGCGCGTCCCCGAAGCTGCCTCCTCCTCCGCCCCCGGCACCGGCAGCCACGATCGGGTACCCACCAGCTCCGCACGGGGAACCTCATCACCCGCCCCGCGCAAAGTCGCAGGCGGCTATAACCCCGCAATCCATGGCGACTACGACCCCAACGCGGACTACGCGATCGCGGACCAGCCTGACTCGGACGAGGAGCGAGAGCGGCAGCAGGTGGCATTGCAGGCAGCGATGGCGAACGCGGGGCCGAACCCGTACGGCGCGACGGGGGCATTCAATCGGTTTACGGGGAAGTGGCAGTCAGCGGAGTTGACACCCGATCAATATAATGACGAGTCGAAGAGTCGGCGGCAGATGAATGCCTTCTTCGATGTGGATGCGGCGGCAAATAGTCACGATGGGCGGAGTCTGAAGGCGGAGCGGCAGGGGAAGAAGCTGTCGAAGGCGGAGATAAAGGCGTTCCGGGATAAGAGGAAAGGAAAGAAGGAGGAGAAGCGGAGAGCATGGTTGAGGGATTGACGGGGTTGGGATTTGCATGGGAGTCTCGGGGATGGATCATTTAGGGGAATACAACCTCTTTGGATAGGGAGGAGTTATAGTGGCCCGTTAAAACATGGAGGGTGGCGTATTGCTTTTCGAGCACGGGTCTACTACAGCGTCATCTCTGAGTTTAGGTGTCTGCCATTCCAAAGGCCTGAAGGGCTTTTCAGTTGTCGACACGCATCATGTAATCATACACGCCATTGAAGGCCAACTAGCATTTCCCCTTCAATCATGAGTTCCCTTCGTCATGATCGATGCCTCCATATCAACTCCCGCTCGCAGCATTCGTCGCATCGTCCGTATCCACTTCCATCCCTTCAGCATCCTCTTCCTCTTCATCGCTCTCATCCTCGTCTCCTTTGACAGCAGTATCCAAGCCCAAGCCCTCCTTCAACAGAAGATCCACCACCTCACCCTTGTCATTGAGTTCTGCCTCATATACCGCATCGTGACCAGCGGCATTCAACACGGTGGGGTCGGCTTTCCGCTTCAGGAGGATCTCCACGGCGGGAAGATGGCCGTTTAGCGAGGCCCAATGAAGCGCCGTGTTCCCGGACTTGTTCTTCGTATTGATGTATGAGATCATGGCAGGACTGCTCTGATTTGAAACCTGGCTGTCGCCATTCTGCGGGGCACTGCTGGGCGCATTCGAATCGTCGAATGAGGCAAGGACGGCTTGAACTATGTCTAGGAGGATGTTAGTAATCCACACAAATGGAGTAGAGTAAGTCTCTCGTACCAATATGGCCATTCGCGCACGCATAGTGCAACGCCCCATTTCCAGATTCCTCGTCAACGGCGGCGGTTATGAGTTCGCTCTTGGTGCAAGATTTCTGCCCCGCCAGCTCCGCCAGGAATTGCTCGAGGTCGGCAGTCTCATTTGCCCTCGAAAAGTATAGGATGTCGTCGATTTCATCCTCGCTAAGTGATGGCACCATGGCAGCTGAAGGGGGAAACCATCGGTTGCTGAACGACTCGTCAAAGTTGTTCAACTTCTTGACGAAATGATGGATGGAGATCGAGAAATTCTAAGTGGGGCAGGGCTTTAACTATTTTAGGCTAGTCTTATACATATACGGTACGGTTTATAACGTGAACTTATTACGGAGTATCCGACGAGTTACAACTTCACGATTCCCGTCACTCTCATCACTGCTGGATAAGTGTAGATGATAAGATGATGCAGTATTATTGTTACAACTCTCAAAAAGTCTTAGATCATTAGTTTATTCCATTGCAATATCAAAGCATCCAATCCTATATGACCGCCACTAACCGTGCTACAAGCAATCAAATCGATACTGAACTAGAAGATGCCATCTCTATCCCATCTTCACAAGGTGAGGCAGGCTTTGTCCGGCGGTGACTTCGTGTATGCCACTCATGCTCGATCAGTTCAGCCTTCTGCACCCACTGACTGTCGATGTCCGGCACAATTATCGGTGTCCTGGTAACGTTCAACTCCCTTCCCACCGACCACATGACGACTTTGAGTCCCAAGAACCAAATCAACCCCCACGTCAACGCTGAAATGCCGACCGTTGGAACGATGAACCACTTCACGGGAACAGCAACCGAAGCAGACAAAGATTCGGTCAAAGCAGACGGAGACTCAGCCGGGGGCTTGGCGAACGATGCTATAGCAAGGAAGCCCAAGGTCAAGAAATAGACGACGACGTGAGTAGGCGATAGCCAGGGTATGAAGTTTGCCCTGGATGACCACTGGACGCTCGGTTTGAACTTCAGGTACAGCAGCCCCCCCGACACGATCAGAGGCGCCAGAACCCTGATGGTATAGCTGTATAGATCGACGAGGACAGCATACGACGTTTCGGGCGGAAGCATTGCGGTGACGCCGACCAACAGCACTGACATAGCCCAGTGCAAACCCAAAGCCGCCATTGGGGTCTGCTCAAGGCGCTCATCTTCGCTGTCGGATGCTGGCCTCCTGCTCCATTTTGCCTTGAACCATGCCCACGGAGTGGTCATGCTCGTTGCAAAGAATAGCGAAAATGGCAGGACGCCTTCCTTGGCAATCTCCTGCTTCACTCGCGAGGCGGTGAAGGTCATCACAACAATGTTCCCGAAGATCGAGAAAGCCGCTAGGCCGGACATGGCTTGCTTTGCACGGTGGTCGCCGAACATGTGTTGAAAGAAGAGGGATGCCATGGGTATACTGGGATTTTTCAACTGCACCTCTTTCGGGACAGCCAGAAAGTACGCGATGTTCACAAGCATGAAGAGCGTGGCTCCGATGCATAGTGCGAGGATCGTCGACTTTGGGAAGATTTTTCTGGGGTGGCGGACTTCGCTAAGGACGTAGAATGGCTGCTGGAACCCAGAGTATGGATATAGCACACACATCAACGCATCCACGTAGTGGACGACCGTCCTCTTCGGTCCGCTGAACGATTTGTCCAGATCGAAGTTGTCAGTCGCAGGAGGCTGCCCCCCAAAGCGCTTCCCCCCAGCCTTAATGAAACCGAAAATGATAATCACCACCAGCAGGAGGACTTTTAGAATCGCGAAGGTATTGTTGACCAAAATTCCGCCTCGGCGCGAACAGACATGCACTAGCACCGCGGCTGTCAACGCAACGAGTGCAATGCCTATTATCGGACCTCGACTAGGTTTCTCGTGGCCAGCGGCTTCCATCACGAACTTCCCGATCGCAATCGAATTACCGGCTAGGCTGCCGACAATAATGTACGGGATGCCATACATGCAAGCGGTCAAGAGCTTGGATCTGTAGAATATGAATTGAAGCTGATGACTGGTAAGCCTCGACCGTGGATATCACTCGCTCAGACCTTACATAGTTGAGTTCTCCCCCGCTGCGCGGTACACTCTTCTGCTCGTTGGTGCCTGGGACATTTCGGAACGGCACCGAAAGTCCCAGTTCAAGCCAAACTAATAAACCGCAGAGGTGTATGAGGGCCCCGAAGGCCCACAGGAGTAGCGATGCTCCGACGCTGCCAGTTCCAGCGAGGACCTTTCCCGGGAGCATGAAGATTCCCGAACCTATACTCGTTAAGATTGGAATACTACAGGTAGAGCCCATAACTTACCTATGGTACGGTTCAGAAAGAGGCAGATGATGCTGAAGGGGCCGAGCAACTCGCTGGTGCTGGGGGCGCGATCAACGCGTTGATGGCCTTCGTCGAGATCCCGGAGCACATCTTCAAACTCTACTTGGTCAAAGGCCGCCATAATGATTCATTGCTGAGCTCATTCGAGTGAATCCAACATGAAAGCGAAGACAGCCACCTTTTGTAGCAACGCACCACAGTGCGTCTCCTGATCTGCAGCCTCATCGCTGCGGTGCTTCTACCTTGCCCTTTTTCGCAAGGCTAGATTCGCCTACCCAGTACGCCATTGTCGCGAAGAGCGATACTTTAGGTAAATTGCGCATCCTCAGCTCCAATGATCTCGGTGAGCACACAAGGCTATCTTGGCGGACTGGGCCTAGACTTCTTATTTTGTTGCTCATTTACAACTGGGCATCTCGAACCATCGTGACCGCAGTGATGCAGCGCCTCCATGGTCTCAAGCCATCGGATTGGTTTAGTGACTGTGGCTGCAGGTTTATTGATTAATTTCTCGGCTGCGATGTCGCGCAAGGTTATTACGTTCTCGTGATGTGACTGGTTTGAAGCTCTAAGCCACCACAGGTCGAGCTGGGTCGTAGCCTTGCGGATTGCTTCTTGAGGGCTCGAAGATCGGTTCTAAAAGGCGACTTGTCTCGCAATCAATCCACTTGGTCGAGCAGCTATGCATCATGTCGGTGATTCAAGCAGCTGACATTGTCAAAGGGATCGAGATCTGCATATGGATCCACGAGAATTGCTTTACCCAGGTAAACCGCGCTGGTTGGTCTCCCTTGCGTCTTCCTCATAGGCCCTAATACTGACGAAGACTGTAGATATAAGATATTTGCAGTTCGGTGCCGATGTGGCCAAATTGCAACCGACTTTGAAGAGGCTTCTCTCGGCATTCAATCGTTCCCTACTCCATCGGGGCAGCGACTCTCCCGATGACGACCTTCTCAGGCGTGAAGCAAAGGGGCTGATTGGCGACTTTAACGTCACGCTGAAAGAATGTAAAGAGCTTCTTGAAACCCATAAGGGGATCGTAAGAGATGGTACCGGATTTATTGATAATGTCATTTGGGGTGCGTCGACGAAAAAGCGAGTCGACGATCTGCGAGCTCGTTTGCAATCAGACATCCAGCGAATCGAGTTCTTTTTGGAGTCAGTCAAGCTAGAGCAATACAACTCCCAGGCGGGCGATATTCAAGAGATCCTCACCAACACACGGCAACTTCTCGGACTGTCGACTTATTCCTCGCTGGAGCCTGTCCCGGAATGGCTTGACGTTCGGTTTCAGAAAGCCCTGGAAGTGAATGCTCCGACATCTTTTTCGGGTATGAAAAACATCCCCCTGGAAGATAGCCACGAAGCTTTGTATCGTCATTATCGGGAAAGCGTCAACGACAATTCCCCGAGCGACCAGAGCATGGACCAGTACCTCCACCTTCTGAAAGCCCAGTGGATCCTTGAAACGATCAAGCAAAGCGGCCCCTTCAGAGCGCTCCGTCCCGGATCATGCTATATACGGACCGTAACCCGGCTTGAGCAGCTTATATGTGAACAATTCGCGTGGCCTGGACTGGTCAAGTTCTCCGACGAGGAACTCCAGAAGCTGAACGACTCGGCATTCCTCATCTGGCCTCCGCAAAAGACCACCGCGCCCAAGCAATTGACCGAACCGAACGGTCTAGAGGAGAAGGTCTTAGAGATCTCGCTTCCAGAGTCGCCGTGCGTGCGGAAGGAAGATCTCGTCGTCTTCCAGCGAGGGCCGACGACGTTACGTCTGGCGCGGAACATCACTCCCGTGAACGGCGTACCCCGTCAAGAAAGTGAGAAGCTGAGCACGCATATCGATCGCTTCATCCCGCTATACGCAGTGCCTCCATCAAAAACAGGAAGTCCGGCACTGACATTCAAAATCTGTGACGGCAAGGGAGGTGGCGGCACACCGTACGAGTTCAAGTGCGAGAGAGACGTGTTCGCTTTCCAAAAGGCTGTCACCGGGTTCGAGGTTATGTCCGATATGAAACGGGTGGAGTGGTCATTTAACCGGAAAAAGCTGAAGCTGATGTCCAAGGGTATCGGAAATCTCGGGCGAGTCCAGCTGTGGCGCTGGAATCCGTTGTCCACTGGAAGGTCCCTTCAGATGGGCTCCGCCGGTAGCCGCGAGAGCGAACAGTCGGCATCGCGGAGCCAGAGCTCGGAGAGTTCGAGGCGCTCCGATTTGACGAATCCGACCATTGCTAAGGTGGTCAGAGGAGAGAAGGAGTCCCTCTTCGCGGTGACGGAATCAGATCGTGGTGAGACTGTGCTTGCAGTAGCCTCGCAGCCGTCGCCAGTTCTATTCATCTACGCCAAAGAAGACGGAGCGTATTCCTTGCTGCATCTCGAGCGTAAGTGCCAGAAAACAGACCCTCGTAGAGGTTTTCCCGACATTCACTAACTTCAAACCCAGTACGTCCAGGGCTCGGCATCGGGATAACCTCCTGCCAGTGCCGCAAATCCGAAGAGCGGTGCAAACGCACCGTGATCGAAAACATCGATCCCAAGCACCCTCAGACCTTCACCGTCCGACGTCTTCACGCCCCCCTCGACCTCTGGGACGTCTCCGTCTTCGGCCTCCCGGAGCACCCGGCATCCAAAGATCCGAAGCAGGTCGAGCGCTTCAAATGTGACTACCTCAACCTCGACTTCGACTCGGTGGCCGAGCGACGGAAATTCAACCAGCATGTCCGAGTGCTGCTCAAGCTCCGTGACGACGCCGACGCCGCGTACAACCGCACCGTGCGGCGGGCGATGACTCTCAGCGACAAAGTGAGCAATACGGAGACGTCGAACCGTGCTCCGGCCCCTACGGGCACCCGGACGACTTCGATCTCGACGGGCGCCGACATTCCGAGTTTGAGCCGAGTGACGACCACGCCTCCTGCAGTCCGACAAGTGTCTGTCACGCCGAATTTCACCGACTTGATCCAGACTGCGATGGATCTAGAACGTGGATATCCGTCCTTTGAGAACAGATGAACCCTGCTTTTTCACCGGATGGGGCGACCTGTCAGTGATGAACGAACACGATATTCCGGAGTATGCGCGATCGAGGCAGCAGCGCGTCCCCATGCTTCGGCGGAGGAATCCTCGACAGACTCTGTGGAGTAGAAAGTGCCACGTGCAGTTCAAGTCTAAAGCTCCTGATCCGCGGGAGAGTGGGTTTCCAGCACTATCTGCGTGCACAGGCGTGCCAGGGAAACAGCACGTGGGATGAAGCTGTGGAACGCGATATGATCAGGTACGGTGTGGGCTAGTCCAATGGCGCCGACTTCAGAGCGATAGGAAGAACATGAACGACATAAAAGTTACATTGTGACCAAACTCTAAGCTCTCCTATGTGGTGGGACCGAGTCAAGACAGTCCAATATCCAGACTGCGAATGAAGCACGAGAATCACGATATCAGTCAAATAAGTAGACGGCGCTACTCGCAAGTCTCTGTATATATCCGAATATATCCGATAGGAAGCGAGATACCATCATATTCAACATGCAAGCACCAGCCACACCCGTGAATACCGCGTCATACAGAGTCGTATATCTGCCCGTCTCCGCGAACTGCATCGACTCTATCCGATACGAGAAAGTGAAGACAGGGGTCTATGCCGCCCCCGGCGCCCTCGGCATCGCCCTAATGGCATGCACGACGCAACGACACTATTTCCTATTTCTCCCTCGAGACCATGAGCGAGCGGGAGAGACAGGGAGAAAGAGACAGAGAGGCAGCAAAAGAAAGAGTAAGAGCAAGAGCAAGGAGGATCGCACGCGATAATGGCACCGTTTCCCAGATGTGCGTGTCCGATTTCAAGCAAAATGCAACCCTGCGAAACCAAACCCGCGGCAGAAGGTCCTGCCAAGAAACGCCGGATGAAGGAGAAAGAAGCACCACACTCGCCGAATCCCGTGGGGCCATGGATCTCGACCGATCGCAACGACAGAACAGGAGGGACGGACACAGACGGGTCCACCGATCTCACGACGGCCCCATCCCTCGCACTTCATTCTTCAAACTCCCCCTCCGCCCCATCCCTCCTCCTCGTCCGAAACCCAGACGAAAGCAGTCCCCGTCCCACCAATCCAGAAGAGACAGGTCGAGTGTACGCGACGAAGGGAGATTCATCGATGTCAAAATACGCCGTCGCTTCCCCATCCGAATAATCCGTGGACAGTGTGGTTATAAAAAAAAACACACCCGAAAACGCAAATCAAAATTCACGGTGTTGTGTGTGAGAAATGTGTGTGCGTTAAGTGGGTAATCGCAAATCGGAAAACAATTAAGGCCACGCATGAGTTATGTTATATGGAGGCGTAGGTGACGTGGAAATGGCGGTTCGCGATGCGATGATCGTAGATAGATCCTAGGGCGAGCGGTTATTTCCACCTTTTAGAAACCCGCGCGCGTGTAAAATGGACACCGGCAGTCCAGCGGATGGCAGTCCGCACATATCTACATCTCTGCCGGCGGACGATTGACTTTTATGATACCAGCGAACTCGGCCTTGCGCTCAGCTGCTGCACGAGCGCGAGAGCGGCTGCTCCGCCGAGTCCGTCGAGTCGGGAGCCAGCAGCGCCGGGCTCCCCTGCGAGGGCTTGGTGTCGGTGCGCACGCGGGCCTCGAGCTGCGGGCGCTTGGACGAGCCGTTGGTGGAGGACTCGTCGGAGGTGAGGGCGGTGGGGTTGGGGGAGGGAATGTTGGAGATGCGGGGATCGGCGTTGCTTTGCTCGAGGAGGGGACCGCCGAGGGTAGCGCATTTGAGGATCGTTTGGGTGAGTTGGTCTTCTTTGAGGGGCTTGGAGAGGTATTCCTGGAACGGTAAGTTATGGGGAGTTAGAAGAGGGGGGCTGGGGTGCACCTACGTCCATGCCTGCGGTGATGCATTTCTCACGATCACCGACCATGGCGTGGGCGGTGAGGGCGATGATGGGAGAGCGGGTCAAGCCGTTATCGCGCTCGAAATCTCTGATTTTGGCCGTGGCCTCGAAGCCACCCTGAACAATCGTTAGCATCAATCTTACTATCTACTCCCGTAGATTACTTACCATGACGGGCATCTGCACGTCCATGAGCACGACATCGTAGCGGTGCTTCTTGATGTACTCCAGCGCCTCCGCTCCGTTGTTCGCCACCGTCACCGTGTGATGGTATTTGTCCAGGATGCGGACCGCCAGCATCTGATTGACCCCGTTGTCCTCCGCGAGCAGCACGCTGAACGATTTCGAATGATCTCGGACCGACGGCGCCGCGCGGCCTTCCAACGCGGGGATGAGCGCGTTGCCCAGATCGATCGCCTCGCACGGCGTGGTCATGTAGCTCGCGATGCCGTCCTCGAGGGCCGACTTGAACGTGATGGAGATGATGGGCGTGACCATGACGAAGGGGATGTATTTGAACTTCTCGAAGTCGCGCAGCTTGCGCGCGGTGTGGTTGCAATCGACCAGCACGCAGTCGAAGGCGCGGCCCTTGGTGCCGGGCACCTCCCAGCTGATGCTCTTGTCGTCGCGGACGACGTACGGGACGAGCTGCAGCTTTTTGAGGTGCGCGACGATCAGGTCCGTGCAGCCGGTGTGGCCTTTGTCGATAAAGAGAACGGGGTGCCCGAGGTACGGCGCCAGCTTCGGGAACACCAATGTGAGGTCGGGCGACGCGAGTCGCACCTTGCAAGTGAAGTTGAAGGTACTGCCTTTGCCGTACTCGGACTCGACCCACATGCGGCCGCCCATGAGGTTGACCAGCTTTCGCGAGATGGACAATCCCAGCCCGGTGCCGCCGAACTTCCGCGTCGTCGAGCCGTCCGCCTGCTGGAAGGTGTCGAAGATCAGGTTGAGCTTGTCTTTGTGGATGCCGATGCCGGTGTCTTGCACCGTGAACTCGATCATCCGCTCGCCCGTCCCGACGTTCGGCCCGGCGACGTCTGCTGACGCTAGGCTGATCACCACCTTCACCTGGCCGTCCTCGGTGAACTTGATCGCATTGCCAACCAAATTCAGGATGATCTGGCGCAGCCGGAAATAGTCACCGATGACAAAATCGGGGACGGTGTTGTCGACTTGATACGCCAGATTGATGGACCGCTCGTTCGCGCGGGTGGTTAACGACTTCAACGCGTTGAACACCGTGCTCCGCAGCGAGAATTCGATTTCCTCCATCGTCATTCGGTTGGCTTCGATCTTGGAGATATCCAGGATGTCGTCGATAATGGTCAGTAACTGATTCGCTAGATTGTGGACGATGGTCAGCATCTCGCGTTGGTAATTCGTCAAGTCCGTGTCGAGCGCCAACTGGGTCATCCCGATGATGCCGTTCATGGGGGTTCGAATCTCGTGGCTCATGTTCGCTAAAAACTCCGACTTCGTCTTGTTCGCCAACTCGGCGTTCTCCCTAGCCGCCGTGTTCCGCTCGATGCTATCCCGCAACTTGCCCACCATCTGGTTGATCTTCCGCTTCAGCTCGTCCATCTCGCCGGATGCCTCGATGCTGATCTGCGTGAACTTGCCCTCCGTCGCGGCGTTGGTGATGTCGCCGAACGCGCGCACCTGCGACGTCAAGTTCTGCGCCATGGTGTTGACGTCGAGGGTGATCTCCTTCCAGCGGCCCGCGATATCCCGCGTCTCGGCCTGTCCGCCCATCTTCCCGTCGACGCCGACCTCGCGCGCGACGCGCTTGACGCTCAGCGACCAGTTGTCCAGCCGCGTCACCATGTCGTTGATGGTGTCTTTCAGAAGAAGGATCTCGCCTTGCGCGGGCACTTCCACGCGGCGGCTCATGTCTCCGCGCGCGATGGCCTGCGTGACGTCGGAAATACTGCGCACCTGGGTAGTCAGGTTGCGAGCCATCGTGTTGACGTTGTCGGTGAGGTCTTTCCATTTGCCTTCGACATTTTCCACCACGGCCTGGCCGCCCAGGAGTCCTTCGGTTCCGACTTCGCGCGCGACCTTGCTCACCTCGAATGCGAAGGCATTCAAGCGGTCCACCATGGTGTTGATCGTATCCTTGAGCACCAGTATTTCTCCTTGCACCTCAGCGGTGACCTTCTGGGTCAGGTCGCCTCGCGCGACAGCGGTCGTGACTTCGGCGATTTCTCGCACCTGGGTGGTAAGATTCATGGCCATGCCATTAACGCTCTCCGTGAGATGTTTCCAGGTTCCTTCGACCCCATGCACCGTCGCCTGGCCACCGAGCCGTCCCTCCGTACCGACTTCTCGCGCAATCTTCGTGACTTCCTGCGCAAACTGCTGCAGTTGATCCACCATAGAGTTGATTGTGGTTTTAAGCTGCAAGATCTCGCCCTTGCAGTCCGCTTGGACTTTTCTCGTCAAGTTCCCTTTCGCCACGGCCGTCGTCACCTCGGCGATGTCTCGCACTTGGGTGGTCAAATTGTTCGCCATGGCGTTCACGCTCACCGTTAGGTCGTTCCACATGCCTTGCACGCCTTCGATTTGGGCCTGTCCGCCGAGGACTCCCTCTGTTCCGACATCACGGGCGACTTTGGTGACTTCCGTTGCGAAGGACCGCAATTGGTCCACCATGACGTTAATGGTCTGCTGCAGTTCAAGTATTTCTCCACGGGCGGGTCGTTCGATCTTGCGACTGAGGTCACCGTGGGCGACGGACGAGGTAACGGTGGCGATCTCACGCACTTGGTCGGTCAGGTTCTGGGCCATCAAGTTGACTGTATGTAATTAGCGCAATGCGAAGGACCATTGTTTTCAAGACTCACCATTCTCGGTCAGTTCTGCCCAGATCCCGCGAACGCCGGGGACTTGCGCCTGGCCACCCAATACGCCATCGGTACCGACTTCTTTCGCCAAACGTGTGACTTCCTGGGCGAATTGCAACAATTGATCCACCATGCTGTTGATGGTGCGCTTGAACGATGTGATTTCCGGATCCATCTCTTTGGCATAAACAATAACTTTTTTGCTCAAATCGCCATTGGCGACGGCGGTGACGATGGTTCCGATCTCCCGTAGCGATTTCTGGAACGCGAAGTTGGCCTGCTGGTGCTTCTGCAGCTCCCGCTTCATGGTTCCGATGTCCTCGATACCATGCTTCAGCGTGACCTCCTGGTCGGTTTTCTGCTGCAATATCTGCGCCGACAGGTGCTCGATCTGCTCGCGTTGGATCTTGATCTGGTCCGCCTGCTTGTCCACATGATGCCGGATATACCCCAGTTCCTGCTCGCCGACGGGCCCGACACGATCGGCGCTGATCCCTCCCTCCTTCGATGACAGCCAGTTGTTCACCCACGCGGCACGCTGGTCTTTCGATGCGGCGGGGCTCGGGCGGGCCGGTGCCAGCTCACCGTTCCGCCCGATCTCCGACGTGGGGGCGGCGGTATCATTGTGGAACGGGGATGGAAGGCCGGGTTCGCCGGGTGTGATGGGGAACGACTTGTCGTGAGCGACGGCCTTCGCTTCCAGGAGATTCACGCGGGCGGCCAACGCAGCGAGTTCGTGCTCGATGGCTCTCTTCTCGTCTGTGTCGGGGCCAGGCAGATGGATATTGGCGGCGCCGCCATTACCGACCGGAGCGCCAAAGGACGCGGCGCTGGCCGGGTCATACTGTTTGGCGAGGTTGGAAAGGAAGTGGAGCAGAGCCTGTGATGCCTCGAGATGAGGCATGGTGATGCCTGTGGGGAGAAAAATCGGTCGGAGATGGCTATGCCAGCATTGGGGTGGTTACGGGTGATTTCGCCTGACGTTGAGAAGCTTTCGGCTGTACCGGAACCGATTTCCCCGTGGTTATTCGTCCTGAGGGACGTCGAGATAGGCAGATTGAGGCTCCTGGTTGACTTTGAGGTCGTGGAAGAACCTGGGCACCTGGTGGATGGAGCGGGGCGGGGGCGTGGGTTACAAAGCTGCCCCTTGGGTAACCCTGAGGGTGTCGGGCGACACGGTCAGCGACGGAGAAGATAGCTGTCAGGATGAGTCAGATAGCGACGTTGTCGATGGGAGGGGGTCAAATGGAGAGTGGATGGGTGTCGGGCGATAGCACCAGGGAGATATGGAGGATTATGGACGATGGAAAAGAAAGGTTGACATGCAACAAGTAGTCAGGCGTAGAAGAGAGATCCAGTGAGGAGGTTAGGACGGGGAATAGTTTGCTGATTTGCTAGTGGCTCCTGGTAGTTGGTAGTTGGAGGCGAGTGAACGAGGGAGATCGGAGGATCAGAGGTTCAGAGATCAGAGAGAGTTTAGTGCGGACAGTGGAGAGTTCCTAGTTAGTAGGGACTTGAGGGAATGGACTGGACTGTGCTCGGCAGTCAGGTGGTGTGTGTGGGCAGTGGGAGGTGGGTGGTCTGGTGGCTGTTAGAGTCCGCAAGCTTATTAATCCTGTTCAGCAATAAATGTGAGCCATCTCAACACACTTAACAGTTCGCATTTAACAGCTTGAATTCTCCAGAAGGGGTTATTAATATTGTAGAGTGAGATATTGGATTGGAGCAGAGCATCGCCAATCGTGGTTGGTGGTAACGTACTTTGGGGTGTAGAGTTAAACTAACTATAAACTGCAGTAATTACTAGAGACCTCCGCTTACTCATGACCGTCTAGCATGGAAGTAGCAGCGTATCGCCCCTATGAACTCGTCGCATATCCCATAGGAAATCCGATCTATTTGTCTGGAAATGGCTGGATTGTTATATACAGGCTTAAATAGCCTCAATACCTACTGCATAGAAGGAGAACATAAGGTATGGCATAGAGATTAACTTACGAGTCTCGAGTATCAAAACCCGTTAAGGCACAGGGCACAAAGGCGCTAAGGCATGGAGGCACAAAGGCTCCAAGGCACACAGGCACCAACAACGCCTTACCTTACCTACAGCTAAGCCTTGGGTCCAGACTCTGATGGCCTCCGCCTTCCTCCGCTCCGCCCTGACCGTCTCTCCTCTACGCTCGTTTCAAATTTCCAAAATTCAAACGGCTTGAAAGTCTGAAACTGCATTTGTATATATCCAGTCCCATCAAGATCCACGAGTCCAGGCCCTTCCATGTTTAGGAAAGGTGGTGTCCGACTCCGGGTCGCACCAGACGGGGGTGCCCCTGAGGGGGTGGCAAAGCCGACGAAGGAGGACGCAGCAGAACAGATGACAGAACAACAGAAGACCGGCCTGGAGCATCGGAGATTCACAGGTGGCGGGTACAATATCAATAGCGGGCCCCTCCCGAACCCCGAGGGCGGAATTCCATGTTTGAGTTGTGCTACTGTGCCTCGTCCAGTCCGTGACAGCTTGGACAATGGGAGGTTCATATGGTTTGGTTATTGCTGTAATTCTTAGAGGGATGATACGGAGCGATGAAATCACTCAGGCACTTCTCAGTTCCCCTTCCAATAAAGTCCCTCATCCCATTGTCAATAGTTGCCGAACATCCTAACTCTGCTCGCGGCTGACCCGGAGACGGTTACACACCCCTCTCTTAGCGACAGGAGAATTCTTCGGCGGGGCTCAACGTAGCCATAGTCATAACTCATACCAACGCCACCGCCTAAATGCCTCCCTCCCGCCTCTCACCCACCAAAGCCTCAACGGTCACCAATAAAGCACCTAGCATCTACAAATTCCCAACCCTCGGATCCCTCCCCTCCCTCCCAGCAATCCAGCGCCCCTTTCCCTAATTCCCTTCCGTAATTGACGTCGCCTTCGCCACTCTTCCCACGCCCATCACGCCCCTAAAATCTCCATGAAACATGTTTGGCATCCAAAGCGGCCCATCGCACGGTCGATCCGCGTCCTTCGCGTCGGGTCGACCGCCTTAGTTCGCGGAGATCGGGTCGTCGTGGCGCGCTCGTCGCAATAATCGCCAGCCACGGCGATTGCCCGCTAATACCCAGCCGGTCGAAACGCCCATCTGGCATCTCCACTGGTCGCCGCGCTATGACAGGCGGTTGGCGATGATTGGCGCGCTCAGTGCGCGGGACCGTTTGTCGAGAAAGATGCCGTCGTGCTTCCGGATGCCTGGTCGTTCCAGTTGTCAGTTGTCAGTTATCTAAGGCGTTTTGGCACGCAAACATCTGAGGAGATGACACGACCGGATGTGCAGGCCCGTCGCACGAGTCTGGTTGATAGCTGTCAATATGTATGTTGTCGTTTTTCCGAATTACGCGCAACTGCCGCAAGTGTCACGGGCAAGATTAGACCCGAGTCGAGACTCGAGCAAGTCCAGACCCGGGATCAGGAATGGGGATCTCTGGTCGGCTTGTGAATTGCGATGCAGACGACTGGCGCTGGTTGGTGGCTGGCTGTCGCTCGAGACGAAAGGGGAAATGATCGGCGAGTTGGGGACAGGGTTCTAGCAGCTCAGGGTAGCACTGCAGGAGTATCAGAATTCATATGTCTCTCAATCCTCAGTGAGAGTCTCAAACTCTCAATTGGGTTATGCGAGGTATCGATACTAGAAGACCTGCGTAGTGGCGTAGAGCGTCTCCTCTATCATCCCCTTTATCCTTAGTAACACTGCCTTATCCCCCCAATCCACTGTTTCCGTCCTCCTTAATGGAGATCTTCGTCTATCAGTTTCAGGTTCTTGATGATCCAAAGACATAAACCAAGCCGTTTTCGCTCTTCGTAGCTACTTCGCATATCTCACTCGCGTAATTCGTCCATTGTAGTACCCAATGGATAAATGTTAAGCACCAGCTGCTTCTCGCCTAAGATGTCCCTTTCCATTCCCAGGATCGGCTTGGTGATCGGTACCTACCACACCTATCCAATGAAACCTCCACTGCCGTGCTCGCTTCCGGACATGGCGACTGGCGAGACTGATGGATTTCCCCATCACCAACAGGCGCCAGTCCGCCCCCCAAATCCGGACGCAGGGAATGTGCTATGGCCTATGGATGCTCACGACAGTCTAGGTGACCTTGGCTGCGCGCTGCCGTGACCCTATGATCGACGTACCGTGACCGCGATACAAGAGTGACAAGTGACCTCACCCGCGACACGTCCGAGAATAATCGAGTCAGTCCGGCAGTGTGGCAGCGGAGAAAGGTCGATCGTAATCGAATCGTGCCCGTGGCGCGCGGTTTCAGGCCCCTGGATGACGTCAAGCGAGGAGGAGGGGGGATTTCATAAAAATGTTTCGACGCGGAAGTTTCCCAAGGGGCTGGGACGCGTTGTGGTTTGTTGATGGGATTGGCGAGATGGGTGCTTGGAGTGAATCTGCATGACGAGCATGCGCTGATGCGAAGTGACGAAAGGGCGTTCTCGAGCCGCTCAGTGTGTGCTACCGAAGAGTGAAGCAGGAGTAATCCAACAATTCAGTCATATGAGTAGGTATATGGAACTAAAGCAGCCTCGAGGGAATTCCAAAATCTTCCAAGACTTCCCCTCCGCTCTTCCTCATGATCTCTCCCCCTTCTCCTCCGCCAACCCCACCACATCTACCCACGCCCCCGCCCTCTGCCGTCCCCCTTCCCACCCCTCCCTCAGCCACCCCTCCCCATCAAACCCCCACCGAATCAACTCCTCCTCTGCCCCCCACTCCCCCATCCCCATCAACCCTACCGGGATATCCCCCTGCCCCGTCCCCGGCGCCACATACCCCACCGGCATCGACAGCGCCGGACACCCCGTGAAGTTCGCCAACCACACGTACTCCATGTTCCGAATACTCCGATCCCCATCGCTCACCCCGTCGCTCAGATCCCCATCCCCAATCGCCCACCCCGCCAGTGGCGTCGTCGGAGTCACGATGATCAACCCCGGATGCGCGCGGTACAGATGCGCCAGATGCTGCATCAGCGCGTTTCGCACCCGCTGCGCCGCGAGGAGGTCCTGCGCCCGCGCCCGCCCCGCCACCGCGAGCAGCACCCGGTTCGCAGGCGTGAGGTTCGTGGCCCGCGCGCTGGGGAACCCCGATGCTATCTCCGAGAGGATGGTGATCGCGTGCGCCTGCCCGCCCTCGACGAGGAACGGGATGCTGATGTCGACGAGCGAGTAGCCCTGCTGGCTGGTCATGTGGTTGAGGGCGGCCTGGCAGACGTCCCGCACGGCGGGCTCTGCGCGGTCGAACCATGGCTTATAGATGCCAAGGAGCTTGCGTGGGGGGTCGTGGGGGCGAGCGGGGGGGAGGAAGGTGGAGGAAAGGGAGTGGGAGGGATCGGGAATGGCCATGACGCGGTAGGCGACTTCGAGGTCAACCATGTTGGCGGCCATGGGGCCGGCGACGCTGTTGGATATGGCGAGGCTGGCGGTCGGACGGATGGAGACACGGGAGTGGGAGGTCTGAATAAGACGTAAGTCATCACGTGTTGTAAGGAGTCGCGGAACGTACTTTGAGGCCGTAGATACCGCAGAACGAGCTGGGGATGCGGATCGAGCCGCCTCCATCGGCCCCGAGAGCGATAGGGATCAACCCGGCGCCGACCGCATATGCGCTTCCGCCTGACGAGCCGCCGGTGTAGAAGTCCGGGTTATGAGGGTTATGAGGGGTGCCGTGATTCGGGTTGTTGTTTGTAGTATCTACACCGCCGTCAGTCTGAGTCTTCAAGTAGCTGAACGCATTCTCCTACCTAATCCGATCTCATGCATGCTCAACTTCCCCACCACAACCGCCCCCTCCTCCTCCCACTTCGTCACGCAATAACTCGTCGCGTCCAGCGGATGCGTGTGGTCGTCCTTCGTCCCTAAGCACCGCGTGTACCCTTTCAAGTCCACCTCATCCTTCACCGCGACGGGCACCCCATCTAGGATCCCAATCGGCGTCCCCGCTTGATACCGCTTCGTCGCCTCCTCCGCAGCCTTCCGCACCAACTCCACCTTCGTATCCATCCATGCGACGGAGTGGCTCGTCGGTTCCTCCACATCGCGTCGAATCAACGGGAGCAGCGCCTCGGCGACATCGGTGGGGGTGAATCTCCCCTCTGTGTACGCCTTGTGGAAGTCCAAGACCGAGTAATACCTCCCGGCGCCCGCATCCGCCTCCACGGCACCAAACTCACTCGGCCGCGTATACGTCCCCGTCTCGACCGTCGCACTCGCATCTTGCGCCGCCGGGATGACAGTAGGGTCGAACCGGCACTCGACCGCATCCAACCCCTTCACCTCCTGCAGGCGACTGAACCCGTTGCTGTTGTAGAGGAATTGCTGGATCGCGCCGACGGAGGTGATGAGCGAGGCGCCATATCGGAGGAGGAGACCGCGGACGACGGGGTTCGTGCCGGGGGGAGGGGCGGAGAAGGGCTGGTCGGTCGCGACGGCGGGGGGGTAGTGGATGAATTGGCGGGTTGGTGGAGAGGACATCTTTGGAGAAGGGTGGTGGAGGTGTGTATAGGGACGACAGCTGGAGTTGAGATGCGGGACTTCAAGGTTGTCACTTGCATGTGATACTTGCAGTCTGGGGCCCTTCAATCCAATACCACGGCAAGGTATGTAATAGAATAGTAAGAAATTTAGAGGTGGATTTTGGAAGTTAGTTCCTAAACCATATTAGAACTTCGTATGAGCTTGAAGACGGAGAGCGGTGGCATGTATATAACATGGATTCCTGATGCTGACTTAATACGGCACTGGTATGGGCTACTACGATGCCTTATATCGCCTTGGCCATGAATTATCAACGCTCAACCCATCACGGAGTGCAGTGTAGTGTATTAGGACACAAGGATCGAGTGGATTGTTCCCCTGACAGTACTATGTGTCCATATTCAACATGCTATCTAGCTACGCTTGTAAAAGACGCCTGAACAAGAACAAGTCGTGAGCTCTCCATACACGATGATTTTCATACCCTCCACACCTACACCAACCCTTCTTCTCTCCTTGTTGAGCCAGCGGTAGAAGCAATTCCCACCTCGTACTTGTCGTGATCGGATTCCTCGCGTCTAGCGATCTTTCTTCGGGGCCTCGTCCTGAGGAGAAACTTGATCTCCCATCCGGTTGTATTCACGAGACAGGCCCTCCATCTGCTTTTTGAGGGCTTCAATGTCCCGGTCCTTCTTCGACAGCTCCTTCTTCAAGCGGCCGATGTCTCCAGCTCCCGCCGCATTGTCGAGACGCTCGGAATCCTTGGACTTGAGGGCGTCAGGGTCTCCTTTCATCCGCTTGACCTCGTCTTCCAAACGCAGGATGTCGAGGATGAAGATGTAGGTGCGGTTAAGGATTAGGGAGAGGAAGAGGGTGAAGCCGCAGAGGTACATGTTGCGTTGGGAGTAGAATTTGCGGGCTTGGACTTCGAGACGCTCGGTTCCGACAACACTACTTTCGTTAATATCGAGACATCTCAAGTTTCCCGGCTTTGTCCTTACCTTGCACGTTCGTTGCCATGGGTGAAAGAGGATACTTCCATTTGGACTCGGTAGACACGGTTGACGCTGTCGACGAAGAGGATGAGAATGAATATGAAGGTAATCTGAATCTCGTTAGCTCTGCCATTGCGTCGTTTGGTCCTCTTATCGTACCTTCAAGCCATATTGGAGCCGTGCTATGAGTGGACTTTCCGATAAGAACGTGAACATCTTTCGCTTCAACGAGTATGGCATGGGGACGATCAACAGCATGAAGAGGACCATCTCTGCCATCAGCAGGAGGAAGACCTATTAAGGTGTTAATCGGACGTTGGTCGCTGTACACTTGAACCGAATACAACGTACAAGACTGTAGTAGAGCGTCATCTTGCCCAGGTCAGGACCTCTGAGAAGAAGTCTGGATGAGAAGTTGCTGTACAAAAGGGCACAAAATCTTGTGCTTAAGTTCAGAGAGGAATACACAAAGGTATTTCAAGGACAGCTTTCGGAATATTGCAAGTGAGATGAAGGACAGGTGTTTATAAGAGAAGTTGAAGTGTGAGGCTTGGTTTGCAAAGAAGGATCACGTTGCTCTCTCCATGGTCTCTGTGTGTTTACGTCACTTCCAGTCTGATCACTCAGTCAAACTCTCCAGTGTTTTCAGGGGTGCTAGTCAATCAGCCAATCAGCTGTTGATTTACAGAACCTTACCTATTCTGCAGGGTATTACTTAGTAAGCCAGTATTCAAGACATGGCACCTTGGCATAAATATGAAGAAGTGAATATGTATTCGGAATAATATTCCAGGTGAATTTATTCTAGGAGATAATTCGTCTCCTAGTTAGAAGTTCAGGTGAAGTTAAGCGGGCAGTCATCTATTGCTCAATTGCTACTGTTCAGCTTGCTAGCCCCATCAACGCTTCGCCTCTCGCCCCTCCATAAAATTTTGACGAGATACGCAATTCTTTGCAGCTCTCACATGCAGTTATTACTGGCGGCATTTATTCTCTACGACTGGTATTTTAGGCCGAGCGTTTAAATCATTCTTAATTTCATCCACGGGGCCTCTCCGATAAGAAACCCCATCATCGCCTCCCTAACGTAGCAACGATGGAAAATGAATCCGTCGATCACCCTGTCTTGCCAAAAGTCACTCGCGCTACGCATGGTTTGGACTCGGAAGTTCAAGAATCACCGTCGAAACGGGCCAAATTGGACAATGGAGTCTCAAACAATGACCCCAATCCTGGAACCCAACGTGAACCTGCTCCTAGAGAGAAGGGCGTCGCGCCGGTGAAAGCAGAGTACGCCCTCCATTGCCTAAAGTCATGGCAAAGCACAAATTAACTATTAGAATAGATACCTGATCTTCCCGAAACCGGAAGAAGGAATAGTCAAAGGCCGTCAAGCTGACGATGATGCCGCCGAGCTCACGGGCAACCATGAAGTGGAGCGGCATCGAGGCGAGAAGCCCCCGGCCAAGAAAGACAAGAAGTTCAAAGATAAGAAGTCTAAAGACAAGGGGCAGAACAAAAGCCGCAAATTCGGCAGCTCACACGATGCGTTGAGGCTTTGCACCACAAGAGCGTTGTATCCCGAGTTCTCCCCTCGAGAGTGTCCTTTCGGAGAGAAGTGCAAAAACGAACACGATATCAGGAAGTACCTCGCCGAGGGAAGGCGTGGGGACCTAACTACCTTCGACGGACAGTGCCCCTTGTTCGATGAACTCAATTTCTGTTCCTATGGCTGGAAGTGCCGGTTTGTTGGATCCCACTCGAGCGAACGGACGTTAGAAGACGGGAGAAAAGAACTCTATCTAATCGACAATCGTACCGAGGAGGCCAAAAAAGCGACATCTACCGAAGATCATGAGCATGGAATCGTCAATGTCATCCCCACACAGTCGCGATTCGACCTGTCACGAAAGCGGCTCAAGACTGAGAAATCGGACATTTATCTGCAGTATCTCTCCGGCCTTGCGGACTGGAACGAAATCCGAAGAGAGGGCGGGAAGGGGCCGGCAGATGAAGCGTCGGAGAATGGCGACGCGGAGAAGGCCGAGATCGAGGACAATCGCGCGACATACAAGGAGCCACCGTTCCGAGCGTCCGAGAAGAGGAAGCTTTATTACGGAACCGAGACGCCGATTCTTGCGCCATTGACGACCCAGGGCAACCTACCATTCCGAAGACTTTGCGTCGGACTGGGTGCTCAGGTGACCTGGTCGGAAATGGCCATGGGAATGCCGCTGGTTCAGGGCGAGAAAGGAGAATGGGCACTTCTGAGGGCCCACGAGTCCGAAACCAAGCCACCAGCGTTCCAATCCAAAGGAACGGTGGTCCAAGACTATGACAACGCGCGAGATTTGAAATTCGGCGCGCAAGTAGCGGCTCACAAGCCATGGGTTGCCCTCAAAACGACCGAGATCCTACAAAAGTACTGTCCATCACTTCGGGCCATCGATCTGAACTGTGGCTGCCCCATCGACCTTGTCTACGAGCAGGGCGCTGGATCCGCCCTCCTGGACCGGTCCGCGAAACTGGAGACCATTCTGCGCTCGATGAATGATATATCTGGTGAGATCCCCATCACGGTCAAGATCCGAATGGGGACGAAAGACAAGGAGCCAACGGCACACAAGTTGGTGAAGCGATTGATGCTTGGGGGTGTCGAGGCGCCTTACCCGTGCGGTGTGGCGGCAATTACGCTCCATGGCCGGAGTAGAGAGCAGCGATACACCAAGCGAGCGAACTGGGAATACATCGCAGAATGTGCGGCGGTCATCAAGCGAATGAACCAGGAAATGAACGAGGTCGCCGACACGGTTCGCGAGCCCGATGCCCGCAACCTTCCGAACAACAACGTCTATTTCGTCGGCAACGGAGACGTCTACTCGCACGTCGACTACCAAGAACACCTGACGAACGGTCTCGTCGATTCCGTCATGATCGCCCGCGGCGCGCTCATCAAACCGTGGATCTTCGAGGAAATCGAGAAGGGACAGTACCTCGACAAATCCGCCAGCGAGCGACTCGCCTATATCGAGCAATTCGTCCGGTATGGGTTGGAGACGTGGGGCTCGGACGAGATGGGCATTGGGAGTACGCGTCGTTTCTTGCTGGAATGGCTGTCGTTCAGTTGGAGATATACGCCCGTCGGGCTCCTCGAGCATCTCCCTCCGCACATCCAGGATCGACCTCCTCGTTACCGGGGACGGAACGATTTGGAGACGCTGATGGCCAGTGATAATCACAGAGACTGGATTAAGATCAGGTAAGGGATTCACTTCGAAAATGAACTATCGCCAACTAACTGTCTGCAGTGAGATGTTCCTCGGCCCTGCTCATCCGGATTTCAGATTTGAGCCAAAGCATAAGTCCAACAGCTACGATGTGCAAGGCTAAATCGTGATCAACGATCAGGGGTATTTAGATGCGAGAGGATAGAGGCTGGGGATCAGCTGTCCGAATTACTTGCATTAAGCCTTGCGGTAGGCTTATATAGTTCTAATTCGGAACTTGTACATAAGCTCAGCTTTAGTCTTCCAGCCGCCATCAAAACCCAAGTCTATAGAGGTTATCCCATTACCGTAATATGTATCTGTTCCAGAACACCCGTTGCGCATCAAGACCTAGAGTCTGTATCCCCTAGGCACGAGTGCCGATTTATCCGTATCCAATATGTGCTCTCGCTCCTCATGTCGCTCATTCCTCCGGGCCAGCAATTAGAATCTTGATCCCCTTAGCCGCATTTACGTCCTTGAAAGCATCCTCTGCTTCCTTGAACGAGACCTTCTTCGAGATCAGTGGCTTCACATCCAGTCGATCCGAGGCGACCAGCTGTATAGCCAACCGATAATCATCTTCCGCATACCGGAACGACCCCTTAATATTCAGCTCCTTCACGCACATTGTTGTGATCGGGAATGTGATCTCCGGCTTCCCCATCCCTGCCTGGCAAAACGACCCACCCGGCCGCAACGCATGCATCGCCATTTGAATGCAGTACTCCGCCCCCGACGCATCAATCGCCTTATCCACTCCGGCACCAAAGTCGCCCTCCTCCACTAACCGCCTCCCCGCCTCCTCCGCGCTCTCCCCCCTCTTCGACATAAACCCCTCCGTCGCCGCATACTTCTTCGCGAACTCCAACCGCTCCTCATTGATATCCACGCTCACCACCCTTGTAGCCCCGAACGCCTTCGCCACCGCGCAGCACAGCAACCCCACCGGCCCCGCCCCGAACACCACCATCGTGCTCCCCGGCCGCACGTCCACCTGCTTGCACACGTGCACCGCCACCGCCGCCGGCTCGATCAGCGCACCCTCCTCCAACGACACGGTCTCCGGCAACTTATAGCAGAAATCCTGCGGCAGGACATAGTACTTCGCTAGCGTGCCGTCGTACGGCGGGGTGGCCGCGAACCGCATGTCGGGGCACAGGTTGTAGCGGCCCTCCTTGCATCGCACACAGCTGCGACAGGCGATGCCGGGCTCGAGGGCGCAGCGGTCGCCGGGCTTCACGGAGGTGACGCCGTCGCCGACGCGGACGACAACGCCGGCGGATTCATGGCCGAGGACGATGGGGGCTTTGACGATGAAGGAGCCGATGGCGCCATGGGTCCAGTAGTGGACGTCGGAGCCGCAGATACCGGTTTGCTTGACGGCGATGAGGACGTCGGTGGGGGATTTGAGGTCGGGGACCGGGCGGGACTCGTAGGCGAAGTTGCCGATGGATTTGAGAACGAAGGAGGGGTTCTGGGAGTTTGTCAGAATTGCGTTCAGGCATAGATGAGAGGTAGGAAAGGCATCTTGTTAGGAGAGAATAGAAAGCTCCAGATGGCGGGGTATAAAATGACAAGGCGGGACGCAGATTTCACCAGAATTGAGAGTTTCACATACATCGTTTGCCATGTTGTTAGTTATGAGGAACAGATTCGGGTCTCTAAGCAGGTTGATGAGATATAGACAGAGACAGAAGAAGCGAGTGTCGTGAACATCGCTTCTCTCTAATGTGTGCCCTCATGAAGAAATGGCTTATTATAATATGACGAACCCTTCAAGCATGGATCATGGTCTAAAGGCCTTGATGCTGGAAATATTGCATCTGCTGGTCCGCATTTGGGAATTTGAGTGGAACGGAAATGGCATTTAGCCTTTTATGATTTGATGATTTTATCCGACTCAATCGGAAGTTCCCCTGGACCAATCCGGATATTAGTACGGTATCTCCATGTTCAAAGTAGTAACGACATGCATACACGATGGAATTTGCCGACGATTTAGTATCTTCGAGAGTTTAAGAATTCTATTGCGTATCTACTCTCTAATGAATCTATCGTTCTATGTCGTTTAACGGATATCCATTACATGTCCATCATAGCAATAATCACGCCCAAGTCCAAACCGACCACCAACAACGCACCTCCTCAACTTCAAAGTCATCCCCCCAATCATCCCGACCAACATCTTTCCCTTCGTCGACAACCTTCAGACCGACCCGCTCAAAGCAATCCCGAAAATTCGTAATCTCCTTCTGATATGCCACCCGCATCGGCAACTCGACTACGACCCGAGCTTCGGGCTTTCGCGACAGCCACGCGGTGACCGTATTGGCAAGCAGCATGCCGTGCTCCGTCGAATACACCGAGTCCGTGGCGACGATTGTGTCGAACAGGTCGACGGACTTTTGGACCGGAACCCGCCCTTCGTGGTAGTCGAAAACTTTGGTCGGATCCGTCCAGTCGAGGACGGCCACGGTTGCCTCGCCGCCTCGGCTTTCGATTAGGTCTTTGTTCAGTCCGGAATTGCGCTGGAGGTTGGGCACGATGTTAGGTAGGTCAGTGAGGAGGACCTCACGCCCGAGGATGGCGCTGGCCGCAAACCCGACGAGGCCCGTCCCGGCACCCAGTTCAAGGATCGGTCCGCTAGAAAGGGTGAATGGTGATTCCGACTTCTGGAAATGCCAGTAGAATATTCTGCGCGCCAGGACGAACGCGGACGCCCACGTTTTCCAGCCGAGATTATCGGCAGTGAGGGTAGGTTCGTGGATGATCATGTCCAGATTCTGCTGAGGAATCTCATGATTGAGCGGCTGGATGCGGAAGGTTCTCGTCATTGCGACCATCGCAGTCCTTCCAGAGCGTTCAGATAGTCGAAGACTTGCTCGCTCCCAGACGCGTTCTTGTTCGGACTCATCCCTGATCCACGCTAAGGGGCTGGAAATGATGGAAGTCAGATACTGGGTCACCCCTTCGGACCGGACTCTTGGTCTCTGGCTCTTCTTCCCAGGAGGATTTTCCGATTCTTCGTCCCATGATGGCAGCTCGACACATAGGAGTTCCAGTGCATCCAGTAGATCTACCGCCGATGGCTTTGTATAAAGCTGCGGCAGATCAAACACTAATAACCGGGTTAGCAACAAATCACGATGAGCAGAGAAATCGAGCTAGATCACAAAAATGGAAAATTTTGTGGATTTCCTGGATTTCCTGGATTTGCCACTTACCATGAATGGTCAGCTCGTCCTCGTCGCACTGCGACTGTGATAATTGCACTCCAACCATCGTATATCAAATATCGCTATCTTGGACAGTATATCACCAATGATTGCGAGCAACATCAAGGTTGAAATATTAAACAGGGGCGAATATTCGGAGGGCGTCAAGCTAACAATTTTTGTCCGGAAATTTAGCTCGCTTCCTAAAAGGGTATAGCCGAGGCGAGGCTGGTGCATCCAGACCGCGAGATAATAAGGGTCATTTTAGGGTCATTTTCTGGTAAGCGTGGTTTTGAAACCATTGTAGGCCTGGTTCATATCGAACGAGAACTCTCGGGCTTGATCCTCCGTGAGCTTTTCCGCCGCTCGCATCTGGTTGAGCGTGATAAGCCATTCTACGATCTTGCCCTTGTTGTCGAAATCTTTGTCGGAGACTTCATTGACCGCCTGAATGATGTCGACTAAGAGGGGATGAAGTAGGTCTTTCTCGACCATGCCGACTTTGATGGCATCGAGCAACGTGATGAAGTTCTCGGTGGCTGCAACAACCAAGGTCGCATTGGCTTCGCTACCTTGGGTCGCTGGTCGAGCGGATGGATGCTCGACTGTGGCTGGAAGGCCTACTCGCAACCGTTCAGTTGCTCGCGGGCATTCGATCTGGTACCTTTTAGCAATAGATTCGGAATGGATAGTCTGCTTGACTGACATCCCATGCACCCTTGAACGTTTCAAGATCCACGAACGCTTTGGATACCGTCTCATCGGACAAGTTGGACTTATACTGCTTGAGTAGACGGTTACACGTCTCCGTGTACTCAGCATCAGTCACTGAGTCTTTTAGATAGGCTCTCTCCAAGGCATCTAGAGTGACGATGATGCTATACACCTCCGCGAGAGACTCGTATAGGTCTCGTTCCGCACTTGTGGTGGACAACTTGACTTCCTGTAACGACATATTAGCCACTCCAGTAAATCCAAACCAATTTCTTAAGCCTCTATACCTCATCCAGGTTTATTGTAGCTGATAGATTGGATGTTGGAGTGTATGAGTATGGCGTCGGGGCGTAGGCCAACTGTCTCCTTGACATGATGGCGGTTTCTATGTGATGGCGGACTTCCCATCAACAGCATCCGATAAGGTCGAGATTGTCCAGTATTTCGCAGGATTCAATTTATTGGATATTACCCGTATCTTCACCAGTTTCATTAAACGAAGTAGAAGATTGAAACATGATAGTAGACGACTCCAATGGATGAATACGTCAGGGTCAGAGGTGCGGAGAAGTGGCCCGGCGACAACATCCCTGTCCAAAATTTTCGACGAAGAATTTCGCTTTCCCAACTCTTCACCACTGTACATCCGATCCCTATGAAACCTTCATTCACGACCACTCCCTAAATTCTACACCCGGAGTCCATCCGACACGTCAAGATGGTTCAGGGCAAATCGACCAAGAAGTTCGAGAAGAAACATCTGAAGGATGTCCTCAAGAACCGCAAAAGCTTCGCGAAAATCAAGCAACGCCATCAGCTCTCCGACAAGAAAAAGGCCAAGCGGGCAAAGGATGCCGCGAATGGCGAGGATGACGAGGCCAAGCAGCACGATGCCGCCGCGAATCAGGCTTTTGAGAACATGACCGTGGACGAGTTCTTCCAGGGCGGGTTCGAGATCCCCGAGGCGCCGAAGAAGAAGAAGGGTTCAAAAGACAAGTCGCCGCTTGGGAAACGGAAGCGAGACCAACCAGTCGAAGATGAGGAAGCGGACGAATCATCGGAGGAATTCTCCGACGACATGGGATCTTTGCAGGATGAGCCGGTCCAAGACGAGAGCGCATCGGAAGATGGGTCCGCGCCCGATGAGGACATGGACGACCACCAAGATCAGCTGGAGGCGCTGAAGACCAAGGATCCGGAGTTCTACAAATTCTTGCAGGAGAATGACACCGAATTGCTAGATTTTGAGAAGAGCCAACTCGGCGAGGACGAGGACGACGATATGGTTGACGAAAGCGCCGCTGCCGCTGCCGGGGCGGAGGAAGAGGGGGAGACCACCGGACAAGAAGAGCTGACACAAGCGACTTTGGACAAGTGGAAAACAGCCTTGAAAGAGAAGAAGTCGCTGCGCGCGGTGCGAGAGATCACCGTCGCGTTCCGAGCGGCAGCACATCTGAACGAGGAGAACGGGAAGGTCTACCGATACTCGATCACGAACTCGGATATATATCACGACCTCCTGGTCACGGCATTGAAGGAGATCCCCCCGGTCCTCGAGCACCACATCCCCGTCACCGAAGCGAAGAACGGCAAAACCCGCGTCGACATGAACTCGAAGCACTTCCGATCGCTGACCGCGGTGCTGAAGTCGCACATGATGGCGATGCAGCACCTGATGCAGAACCTCTCGGACGCCGCGACGTTACGCCTGACCGTGTCTTCCGCCGTCCCGCTGCTGCCGTACATCCTGACATTCAAGAAGGTCGTCCGCGAGATCGTCCGCACGATCGTGGACATCTGGGCCGATGCGTCCAACGCCCAGGCGACGCGGATCGCCGCATACCTCGTCCTCCGCCGGTTGACTGTCATCGGCGACCCGGGCACGCGGGACGACGTGCTCAAAACGGTGTACCAAGGCCTGGTGAAGGGCAGCCGCAACACGACAGTGCATACGCTCCCGGGCATCAACCTCATGAAGAACTCGGCGTCCGAGCTCTGGGGCATGGACGCCAGCGTCGGGTACACGACGGGCTTCACTTTCATCCGTCAGCTCGCGATCCACCTGCGCAATAGCATCAAGCAGAACGCCAACGACTCCTACAAAGCCATCTACAACTGGCAATACGTGCACTCCCTCGACTTCTGGTCGCGCGTCGTCGCCGCCCACTGCAACCCCCTCGCCCCTACCTCCGACGCCACCGACGCCCCTCTCCGCCCCCTTATCTACCCCACCGTCCAACTCACCCTCGGCGCCCTTCGCCTCATCCCCTCCCCACAATACTATCCCCTCCGCTTCCATCTCCTCCGCTCCCTCCTCCGCATCGCCGCATCCACCAACACCTACATCCCCCTCGCCCCCGCCCTCTACGAGGTCCTCAACTCCCCCGAACTCCGCAAGCCCGCCAAGGCCAGCACCCTCAAGCCCCTCGACTTCGACGTCGCCATCCGCGCCCCGAAGACCTACCTCCGCACCCGCACCTACCAGGACGGCGTCGGTGAGCAGGTTGCCGAGCTCCTCGCCGAGTCGTTCGCGCCGTGGTGCACGAGTGTCGCGTTCCCGGAGCTTGTCCTCCCTGTCACGGTGACCGTCAAGCGCTGGCTGAAAGACGTCGGCAAGGGCAGTTCGGGGAACAAGAACGGCAAGGTCAACAGCCTGGTCAGCATCGTGGTGCAGAAGCTGGAGGCGAACGCGCGGTGGATCGAGACGCGGCGGGCGAAGGTGGAGTTCGCGCCGAATGATCGGGCCGGGGTGGAGGGATTTTTGAAGGGGATAGAGTGGGAGGGGACACCGTTGGGGGCGTATGTGGCGGGTCAGAGGAAGGGGAAGGAGGAGAGGCGGAAGGTGGTGGAGAAGGGGAGGAAGGAGGAGGAGGGGAGGAGGAGGAGGGAGAAGGAGGTGGAGAGGAGGGAGAAGATGGTAGAGGCGGAGGGGTTTGGGGAGAGTGAGGAGGAGGACGAATAGGCGTTGTAATTGTATATATCAAATACGGTGGGAGTGTTCGACGCTCAGCATCGAAAAGCGAGCGTGTAGACGACGTTGGAGAATATTGGCTTCAATTCATGTCTTTTCCGTGTCTCATCCCATCTATCCGGACTCCACCTATGCAATGCTAATAATACAATCCACCGTGAACGTCCAGTGTTCGTTAAGTTCATACGCATCTTCCTCATCATAAACCCAACTTTTCTCCTTCCATCCCCTCATCGCCTCACCACCAAGCATCCCAAATCCCTCCATCCCAATATCCTGTCTCCACAAGATCTTTCCCAAGACCATCTCATCGACCCAACCCCCCCGACATCTCCGCCGCCGTCGCCGCCCCCACAATCGCCCCCACAATCCGACTAATCGGCACCAACGCCCCCGGCCTCACGTTCTCCTCCACTGTCGCCGGCCCCGTCACGCTCGATGACGACCCCGCACTGCTCGCCGACCCCGGATTCGCCCTCCCCGGCTCCTCGGCCGGCGGGCCCGGAACCTCGCTGGGACCCGGAAGCCTGACCGCAGGATCGGTCACGTTCCCCGCCTTCCTCGGTGCCCCTCCATTCGCGACTAGCAGCGCCTGCACGGCCTCCAGGGCGCTCATCTGTTCGCCGAGGCCCTCCATGCCGTCCCAATCGCCGGTATCCCAACGATGTCCGCAGGTGACACCATCGTCGCCGCCGGAGCAGGAAGTCGCGGCGGCGCGGGCGTTGGTTTCGATGAGGGGGCGGATCTGCGCGGCGAGGTCGGGGAAGAGGAGGGAGGCTTTGGCGAGCCAGCGGAACATATAGGCCTTGAAGGAGCGCATGTCGGTGTTGCACGTGTCGTAGGGCTCGCAGGCGGCCTCGTACATGATGTCGGTGGCGTTGGGGGCGGGGGTGAAGAAGGTGGAAGTGGCGGAGACGAGGAGGCCGCGGGTGCGGTCGGACCAGGTTTGGGTGTCGGGGGAGGTGGGGTCATGGGCGGCGGAGATGTTGTAGAGGTGGGCGGCACCGTGGAGGTAGACGGCGACGTTGTAGCTGAATTGCAGGTGGTTCAGATCGCTGCAGTTTTTCTTGTCGTCGGTGCCGTCGAAGACTTGGAAGGAGGGGGAGATGAGCCCGATTGCTTCGGACCAGTTCCACGCCTTGTTCGCCCACTCGATGTAGGTGGTGTTTCCGGTGTAGCGCGCGAGACGAGCCGCCATCTGGAAGTAGGCGCCGTTGCTGATGGCGTTCTTGTAGTTGTATCCGTAGTCATTCTCCGGGTATATCTGCCACTTGAGCCCACCTCCACAGGACCCCATGTCCCACCGTGGCGTCTGAGTGTTGATCAATGCCTCCACCAACTGCAACCAGCTGGGTTTTCCGGTCGAAGGTGGAGGGTTGGGGAAACCATTCTCAATGCAGTTCAAGAGAGCGAGTCCCCAAAATGCTTGATCATCGTTCCCCTCGTCGAATTTATGCTCGGGGACCATATAGTCGTTGTCCGGACCTGTCTGTGCTAGAAGCGCGGTCGTGGTGGTCTCGACATATTGGGTATCTCCAGTGTATGCCGCATAGTCCACCAGTCCTCCCCATGCTGCACCAGACTGCCACCAATAGTAGGGAGGGTATTCGAAAAGGCCGACTTTCGCTTGCTCGGCGTCAGGACCACCGTTAGGGTATAGAGAAATCAGTTTGCCCGCTATCGTTGAAGCAGCCTCCTTGATCGATGCTGAGATGCATGAGTTTGATGGTTTACATTATCAAGAACGACATGCACACAACTCACTTTCATTTTGTATGTCGAGCTCCAACCCCAGGGTTAGTGACAAGAGGGGCAGAAAAGAAGCAAGAAGACGAAACATGGCGGGGCGCTCAAAGAGTCAACAAACGAATGAAGGACGAAACAGCGAGGGTGGTTGTAATTGTTTGTATCAAGTATAGCGATCTCTGAAGACAAATATCTATCGCCAAAAAGAAGGATTGTATTGTGTGGCAACTCAACACGAAAGGAACGAAGGGACCAGCCTGGCAAAAGGGAAAGTGTGTGATGGTGGATTGCCACGAGGCGCCACTGGATTTTCGTACCTCTAACCCGTGAAAAGCGGAGGTGAATGCCAATGGACATGTGAACAATGACTCAATCACTCTGCGTCGGATCATTCAATCATAATGGAACAATTGGAACCGCAAACCCACACCCAGCGCAGCATGCCACGATATATGAAGTGAAGTCCGAATGTTTGGAAGCGGTGGCAAAGCGACGGTGCATCTCTGCTATTCATAGTTCAGGTCCAGGTGTCTAGCAATCCAGACCATCTCGGGATCCAGGGCAAGAATACGGGCCCTTCCGAGGCTGCTACAAAGAATCATCATGGCATTTTGTGTATCGGCGGTTGCGAATGGTCGTAGACATGTGGTTGAGTGGTGGTGAGGTGAGGAAGATGAAGGATGGGGAGGACAAGGATGTTTCGAAACGCTGGTGGTGGAACCAATCGGCGCGAGTCATGCGGAGAGATGCTTGGTGTTTGATTCACCATTCGTCCTTAACCGCTGCGTGCACACGGAATACTGTCGCGTCCAACTGAATGCCTCTCATCATGATCGTCATACATAATACGATACACGCTAAAGCCCTTCTCCCTTCCTCGCGCTGCGGCGTTGTTACTTGCCTCCCATCGAACTCCCATGAGATAGTAAGCCATCAGGATCACTGGTACCGACAACCACACATGCGGATCACCATCCCAACCGGTGGTTCGCCAATCCATTCGCCACCCGATCCAGGCACCCTCCGCCTCCCATTGGTACCCACCCGTTTCATCACGATGCATGCGCCTCACCGGAGTCGTTTCGAACTGATGGGTGGCGCCGGGCCTGGAATGGCAGTCGGGGATGCGGTCACGCTCGGTACGAGCCAGATCATCAAATGTGAATTATGACTTTACTTTATGAGGGCTTACGGCCGGACGGTGGACATTGGTGTCCAATGAAATCCACGCCAGAAGGATTGCGAATAGGAAATTAGTTATGTACAGGTGAATTGGATGGAAAGAAACAGCCCGCAGCAAATGCCCTAAGTGGGTATCAATACCTGATCAATTTCTGGCCGATGGGCAGTTCAGCGGCGACCTGGAGAGTTTAAAAAAAGTATCTGGAAATTTAGACATAGGATAAAGTGAGTGGAAACCCGGACTCGGGTCGTCGGGACTTGCGTGGAGCCATCCAGGACTGAAATGCCGGCCGGCGATAGCGGCCACGACTTCGAAATGGCCGTGATACGAAATCAATGGAAGAATGGTCCGATGGATTCTCCGATATCTTTGACATTGTCGGGGTACACATAAAAGGCGATCGCGATGATGATATACCTATTCGATGTATCAGTTCCCGCACGCGTGGCACTCGATGATACGAAAACTTACATCGCCAGACACAGGACGCCCTCGAGGTAGTTGCTTTTGCCGTCCTGGATCAGGTAGTTGACCACCAGCACGCTGAGGAAGAAGCAGATGGTTTCGAAGCCTTGGAAGTGGAGAGTCATGTTCTGGCCGATGGCCCAGCCGAGCAGGACCATGAAGGGTGTGACGAAGAGCGCGATCTGCATGCTACTACCGATGGCGACGTTGATGGCGAGATCCATCTTGCCTTTGTAGGCCACGATGCATGCGGTGACGTGCTCTGCGGTGACGTTAGAATAGCTTCCATGACGGGAGGGGAGTCACGTACCAGCGGCATTGCCGACGATGGGGATGAGAATTAGACCGATGAACGTTTTGGAGATGGCGCCGGTGGCGACGATGTCATCGACACTACTTTGGTTAGTGACATTCATAACAACGGCCTCGAGAGACATACGTAGCAACAAGATAGTCTGCGCAAAGCGCGATGATGAGCGTGACGACAAGGAGGGCAATGGATGCCGGAATCGGCTTGAGGATCACCTCGGTTTCCTCGCTGTTCTCCTCATCCGTCCGCTCCTCGTCGAAGAGGTACGCATGCGATCGGAGCTGGAAGAAGAGGTAGAGGATGTAGATGAATAGGAGAACGATAGAGGTGTAGTGGGAGAGGACGAGGATGTTGTTGTCGTTGGATGTACCGCCGTCGACGACGGAGTACAGGGCCGCCGGGATGATCAATGCGCAGACGGACACGAACATAAGCGAGCTCATGGTGCTTGCGACGGTCTCGTTGAACTGAAAGCGCTCGTTAGGACTGGCTCATCAGTGAATCTAACATATGTACTCACTCTCTGCTCGCCTCCGCGGATCCCTGCCGCGAGAAAACAGCATCCGAGAACCAAAAGGATATTCGAGAGGATAGAACCAAGCATGGAGGCTTGGACGATTCGAATCTCGCCTCTCGCGAGCGCGACAATGCTAACCTATCCACCCATATCCGTTAGCGACCGTTTACTCCATCCTCAACAAGGATCCCTACAATCAACTCAACCGCATTCCCAAACGTCGCATTCATCAACCCCCCCAATGTCTGCCCAAGTTTCACGCTCAATTCCTCGGTTGCAAAGCTCAGCAGCGCCGCCAACGGCACAATGGCCAGGAAGTTCAGCACAAAGGTCGGTATGGGTCCCCAGTTCAAAGCGCCCGACAGGATCCCGAGCGGGACAAAGATGAGCAGCACGTTGACGTAGTTGCTCGAGAGGGTCAGCCACGTCAAGTGCGCCGTCGCCTTCGGGAAGCGGGAGAAGATGCTATGGTCTGCATGACCCCAGATACGGGAATCGCCATGGGGAGTGGCGCCGCTGATGGTGCTGTTCGGGATCAAAGGCGCCCGTTCGCCGTTCGTGGGATGAGTCGCTGGCATCGATGCGGTGTCGTGATGTGATATGGAGTCTCGTCGATCGCCAGTCGGCTGTCGCGCCAATACTGCACTTTGACGTCGGAGTTTGTCTACGTGATAAGCGCAAGAGGGGCGCCGGCGGTTAGTGATAGAATCATGAAGTCCCAGGACGCTTGGAAAAGGAATTGACGATAAAGCGGGAATGGATCGACGCTAATCGGCTCGTATGAGGTCACCGGCAATTGATTCAACGGCAACGTTTAGGATAGAAGGTATTTACGGCAGCACGCAAAGTCAATGTAGAAGCAAAGAACAAAGGGACCAGCAGACTCAAATGAATTGAAGGAATGGGAGGAGTGTGTGATTGATATTGTCTTTGTCTGGATAATAATACAAAGGTGGCTGAGGTGTTGCGCGGGTTGTCGCCGTCTGAGTAAGACCCTGCAAATCTGCAACGATGCGGACATGCGGCGATCAATCCATAGGTGCAACCTAATGCCGTGGCAAGAGCTCGGCGACGTCACAGAGGAACGGTGAATTGCGAACGGGACGGAGGATGATCCAAAGGAAATGAAGAATTGAGTTAAAGGGACAGCAGGGACTCACTCATTTGTCACAAGGGAGGCTGGGTCGATGAATATCAACGGTGCCACGATCCCTGGGAATTCTGCGAATGCCGAAGCGTCGGGGTTGCGATTTCGCGCGGAGGTGGAATTCCTGACACTGACCAAGCCTCGTTGCTGTGACGAAACCGAAGGAGTGGAGGCCTTGGTGATGCGACAAGACCTGGGCCGTGGGATGGGAGCTGTGATGGCGAGGGGAAGCGTGTGCCGTGTGAACGGCAATCTGGAATTGGACCTGGATTATGGAAGAATTACACAATGGGGCTGTGCAATTGCTTGGAACTCGAAACCCAGACGCGCGGGAATCCAGACGCGCGGGAATCCAGACGCTCTTGGTATCTTGGTGGTCGTGATCGGCTTGCATTTGAAGGAAGTGGTGAGGTATGGAGAACGGGGGAGCAGGAGAAACCACACGATTGGACTTAGCGAGATTTGTATGATCGACGACGGACAATCCATCGTCGTGCTGCGGACTAACTTGAGCTTGGCCTGGGAAACGTTTGGGCCTCTGATCTTTGAACGTGTTATCGGCCCACATTAACCAGGGTAGCTCGCAGGATGACGATAGATGGTGGCACTAACTAAGATTTGGTTGATTTTATTGCGCATTGGTTTATCCTAGGTAGATTCTAATAAGACATTAATATTCACATTTAACCCCTAAAGTCCAACTCAAGAAAAGCAATCATAACATTAGGAGAGGCACAGAGCAACCTACTGGCTATGTGGACAGCAGTGTAAAACAGTGTAAAGCCGGAGGGGAATTATGAGCGCAGCTACATGGACTGGACTTTTGCCAGGTGCGCGACTCCTCGTTGCTGAGACTACAGCCCCAAACCCCAATCCTACACGTCGATCAATGGTCGCATTGATACATACTGTAAGTCGTTAGCGGACTACCGGGATTTGTTGAGTAGTCGAGACGAGTCTACTCCGTACGGAATATAGGTACGGAATACGGAATACGTTTATTCACTTGCTACCACATGTACGCCCTGCATTCTACCAGCAACCAACTAAACTTTGGCCAACCCATGGTGGAAGACACTAATGGTCTTTGGCTTTTGACGTCCTCTAGTCTATAGAAAAGGAGAATCGTATCGGCTTACTAGGAGGGGTTTCGAAGCTCCAGGGATACGATTCAAGGCCACCAATGATCAATTTCTTCCTCTCCAGAAGGTCCTTGACTAAGGAAACTCAAACATGGCCTTTTCACGATCTCGCACTTGTAAAGTCATGTCATGTCTCTCTTTGTGCGAAGTTTCCTTCCAATACAGAAGCTCGAAGTCTTGCGGGAAAAACCCAGCCATCTCCCAATCAATGATGCAAGTAATCTCAAAGGTGTTCGGATCCACGAAAATGTTCTGACGACCTAGATCGGTATGGATATGGCAAACACATAATCGGCCGTATCTTTGAGCGTGGACGGCCAGACACGCTTGTCTTTCCACTCCCAAAGCCTATGGGGAGGGATGACTGGAAGTTTTGGATCGGGACCTCCCAAGGTATTCCGACGTAGTTGGCGAAGCTGAGGAAGAATTGTTGACTCTAGCTGCTGAGTAACTCACTCAATTGCGGAAGGACGTAGGGGCTCGTCTATTTCTCCAAGCTCTACGCCAGTTTCACAAGTGCGGTTTTAAGATAGACGACTCCATTGTCCTCCCATAGGTCGAGTAACCTAGGGACCGGAATGGTTGTGTTTACTACAATGAATTGTAGGGCGGCGGCTTCATTGCGGAGGCGATTGGCGATGTAAGGTAAAGTACTAGGACAAAAGTCTGTGCATGCCCCACACCAAAATCAAAACAAGCTGAACAACCACCAATCTTCAACCATCAATATTATCATCAAAATGAGGTCATTTGGGCAAGAAATTAGTGGTAATCGACAGAGAAATCGCGAATTAAGCGAACGTCAAAGAGCTGCGATTTTACAGGCCGTTGCGGACGGTAGAACTAAGGCGGAGGTTGCGGAGGAGCATAATGTCGTTGTTCGCACCGTATACAATACCATCAATCGATGGAACCACCACCACGTCACTGCATCCTTACCCCGTAAGGGGACCCCCCGAAAACTATCGCGGTCTAACGAACGACATATCGTCAAAATTGCACGTAGATTCCCAAAGATAGAGTATACAGAGCTCCTCGAAAGCGTCGAATACCTCCGGATCTCGAAGAGGACTATCTACCGAACCCTTAAGAAATATCACCTTACGAAGTGGCGAGCGAAGGAGAGGCCCCATCTTAGGCCTCACCACGTCAAAGACCGGCTCCAATTCGCCCGCGAATTCGTGAGATTCAACTTCTCAAGGACCCACTCTACAGACGAGTGCTCTTATGAGAAAGGGGCCGGCGAAAAACAGGTTTGGGTATGGCGCCTATATCACGAGGCATACGACCCAAAGATGGTCGAGCCTAAGACCCCTGGCAAGGCGATTTCGCAGATGATTTGGGGCTCAATCTCGCGTGAAGGGAGGTCGGAGCTGGTGATCATGGACCGCGACGAAGACTCTCTAAGACAGGGCTATTCCGCGAAATCTTACATCGCTGCGTTAGAGGAGGGGCTGCTCCCTACGTACGAACCCGGGGATGTTGTTATCCAGGATAACGCAAAGATACACACGGCCAAAATCACCCAGGAATGGCTGGAGATTCACGGCATCCGGGTCATCGATTGGCCAGCCAATTCTCCGGACCTCAACCCTATAGAACACATGTGGCATGTGCTGAAAACGATGGTCAAGAAGCTCTACCCTGAACTAATGCGAATGGGGGCATCAGATGAGACACGGGAGGTAATGAATAAGGCGTTAAAGGAGGCGTGGTGGGCGATCCCTCAGGAGAAGATCCGGGCACTGATTGACTCAATTCCGCGACGTTTACAAGCGGTGATCAAGGCAAAGGGCTGGCATACGAAATACTAGGCTAGTACTAATTAGGCAATCAAAAAAGCATACACTGATCGCTTCCTCTGCGGTTTTGAGCGTATCTCACGATGGGGATGGTGGTGGTGGTGAAATCACGTGGTTGACGACCATGCACAGACTTTTGTCCTGTCAGTGTATTACCACTGGATTGCCGTATATGTCGTCGCCGCACTCATCGTCACGAGGTTGCCTCTTTATGAACACCTTCGTCGTGTAGTAGTAGGAAATACTACGGGAGACGACTTTCGTGACCATCGTTCCATCATCTGGCTTTAATTTTCGGGGGAAATTTGTCATCCATGGGACACATCGCTCGGAACCTCTCAGCATATTCAATGGCATTTTTCATGTGCTGGCTGACCTGGGCCATTGTCGAGGAGGGAAAATGGGATATCGGTGAGTTGGTGACGTTGAAATACAAGCGGAGACCCGGGGGGGGACCTAAGTAAACAGTAAACAGTGAACAGTGAACTAATGACCAAATGAAGTCCAAAGCGAAATGAAGAGTGGAACGAAAGGTAGAAGTGGACCATAGGTAGGTATGAGATGATGAGAAACGAGGACAGAACAACATAACAGGAGAAACCCCTTGAATTTTGATACTCAGCGTCTTGGATACCATACGGGATGCTGGATAGTGTCTTAGCTTTCTAAAGGACTTGGAATCCATTGTACACAACCAGAGGGACTTAGGTATCTCATCTACGAGGAGTTCAGTGAGTCGAGGTTTATCAACAACCCCGGATTCGGTTCTGAGCAACCGAACCCATATTAATATGGACAGTTTGATGGGTTTAACTATAAGTTTTTAATGTCGAACTACGGCTACAAGCAAGAGAGTGGGTACTGGGCGGTTACGCTGCCCAGACTAGGCACCTACCAGCCCAAAATGGGTACTGGCCCTCCCTAACACAGCTGCCCAACCACCCACCTCCAGTGAGTCCAGCCTGCACCTTTGACCTAGCGGCTAGCAGCTTACTGCGGGCGCCACGCTAAATTACCCGCTACCACAGGGGCAGTCCCGCCTAGTTTGGAGTGGGGCCGGTGGCATTTGACCCGTCAGCGACTGTTCCCTCATCACTTCCAATTCTCAAGTCCCAAGCCCAGAAACCAGACAGGATTCAAATCTCCTCGTAGGATTTTGTGCGATTCTGATTATTATGCTTAAATTACTAGCTGCTAATTGCGTGACTGGCGAAGGTTGCATAGGATAAATGTCAAATCGATTCTAGGAGGGTGACCGCAGTTCTAGTTTAGCCTCACACCGTGTCGCATGTCTGAGGCAAGGATGAATAATGCTTGGGACTCTGTACACTCATTATCGTTGGATTCCGCTCAAATCGAGCATCAGGAGCCGTTTTATATATCCTAATAAATGCCCCTAACCGTCGTCCCTGCGTATATGTGAAATTCACCGCCCCCGATCCCCAAAACGCCATAATCCAGCCTGCGTAAAGACTTGCGCTCGAAATCGGCCTGCGCCTACCGCTCGTCAATCTCCATCCGATCCGCCCCCACCAACGTCGCCCTTCGCCGACTCGGACCAAAGATCATCTCCAACACCTTCGACTTCTGCCGCTCCCGTAGCTCCTTCAGATGCTCATGTGTTCCCTGGATCCCACGGATCTGCTCCGCGACGCTTAACGTGCTGCTCTCATTGCTGCGCACCAGTGGATTGATCAGTCGTCGCCTCAGATTCTCCAGACGCTCCTGAAGTTGTCGTAAGCGCGCGTTGTGCTCCTCGAGGACCTGCTTGTTGCGGACGGTGCGCGCGCGAATCGAGGTCAGCAGGCGCTTGTTGCGTTCGAACTTGGCGAGGGTGCGCGCGTTGGCGCCCATGACCTTCGTCCAGAGGGAGGAGAGCAGCTCGCTTTCCTCGCGGTCCTGCTGCGCGGACTCGCGGACGACGATGCGCTGCAGGTTGAGGAACTTACGGTCGACTTGCTCGAAGAGGGTGAAGAGCGCGGCGCTGTATTGGAGCTCGTTGTTGATGGACTCTTCGAGGACGTTAAGGAATTCGTGGAACGTGCGTTGGAGGGCGCCGCGGGTTTTTTGTTGGGGGGTTGGACCGAAGAAGGCGGTTAGGACGCGGCCTAAGGCGGTTGGTCGCCCAGTGTGCGCGTTTTCCAGGAGACCGATGTCGGTGAGCATGGAATGGAGGTTGGTATATGCGGACGAGAGGGGCGACGTAGGTGCCGATGAATATACGGACAGCTCACGCCTCGCCCACTCCATTACAATAAGAACGCTACCGGTTGTTAGCAGCGTGTTTCATGGACAAGCGATATGGTCACGCACCTATCGATGTCGCCATCGACATTGGCAAAGAACTTGGTCAACTCAATTGCCAACCGCTTCAGTCCGTCGCCCAGCTCGTCCAACTCTCCGACAATGATAGCAGCGCTAGTCAGGTTGGTCTGCCTAATTGTTTCCCCCAAATCCCACACGGCCACGCCCGTATCTTGCAGGTCCTCGATCTGCTGGACACCATGCTCGCTGTAGTAAATCATCGGCTCCAATGACTTGGCGATGCCGGCCACTTTGACCAAGTCCGGCACGTATCCTTGCGAAGGCAATGTGAAGAGCACCCGAAAGAGGAAGATGGAGAGGAAGGCAATGCAGACCGCGACCACGGCGTTAGTTCGCGACTTTGTGATGAGATCGACTTTGTGTCTGATCCAAGTGACAACGGCTTCGATTGGTTCTGTTCGCTGCTGTACTTCCGCTCGAACGGCGAAACGAATGTCTATTCAATTGAAAATCGTGGTTAGTAACTATACCAGGATATTGCGTTCAAATGCGTCAGACTCACAATTGTTATTCAACACTTCGGGGGCAACACTTTCCGACCGTTCCCTCTCATATTCCCTGCCGTGTCCCGCAGTGTCCCGCACTGGGGACTCTCGCGGCGTCCCTTTCTCAGGACTTGCCGGCAAAGGCACCATGGCCGGTAAGGTGAGATCTCCTTCATCCGCGCTGGCATACTCGGCGCTCCGCTCCACTGACTGACTATTGCTGCGACGGGGGCTAAAACTGGACCGCATGGGGCCACCTTTCCGTTCGTACCATCCACTGCTGGCCTTCCTCCACGCGGGAGGCGACCATTGAGAGGCGGCTGGATCGCTCTCAGGTTCTGAAGATCCGACAGAGTGTCCAGATAAGAAGCCGCTGTGCGCGGAGGGAATCGCCCATAGAGGCGATCGTTCTCGATCGGACGGTTCAAAGTCTTCGAGGGATGCGGTGAGAGAGGGGTGGTCAGAGAAGTGGAGAGAAGAGGGCCGTCCTGAGGCCAGTGTGCCCATTGTGACGCGTGCGAAGAGATACGTCAATGACGGCTGATACGAAACCGGCGCTTAACTGATACAGTTCATATAAGGGGCCGTTGGAACTTTTGAATCCAGACAGTTGTACGAATAAATTTTAGAAGAGAAAAGAACAAAACTGAGAGTTGGACAAAACTTCTAAACCAGTGACAGAACTCGACAAGGCGAGGCTGGTATCCTCTGATTCACCGATATACCCGAGCGACTCTTCCTGTCAAGAAACCCACTACTGATGCCACTGACACACGAGATTCTTTCAGGGGTATGGACGTTCTTCCCTAGTTCTTGACTCGATTTCCAAAACGAACGGATTTTGACCGGAAAGCAAACGGAATATACAGACCACAAATCGACTACAGCCATCTCCAGCAAGATGAAACAAGAAATGGGGAGGTTGGTGGAGGGATTGGTGCATGATGTTCCCTTGATTGCTGCGTTGGCGGGGAAGATACGGGAGGATGGGGGACAATGCTGGGAAATGCAGTTTCGACGCGTTCATTGGACGAGACGGACGGGATGGTTGCACCAGGGAACCTGACTAAGGAAGTGATTAGATGCCTCAGGCAGTTTATTACATTTATGCCTCAGGCTTCAAGGCAAACAAAATCCAACTTCGAAATCAATCAATCAGACCTCAATTTGTTCATTGTTCGGTCTCCAGGAATACTTTTCCGCGATTGAGATGCCACGACATCCAACCCGTGCATCGAATTAAGGCCAAATATACCGTTCCCATCCAAACAAAGTCTCTCATCACAGGCTAAAGCCGGCCACTATGGCAAATCCACGAATCTTCCGGTCGTTCACCGCGATCGCTCTCCCTATCCGACCACAGACAGCTCGGTGTGCCTCGCAAAGATTGGCGCCGGTTTCGATTCAATGCCGACGGTCCACGCGTGCATCGTCGAGCAACTCAGGAGAAAAACGACCGAAGGGACCCGATACTGATTCATTGCCCCATGTGTCCGAGGAAGCGGCGGCGACGGCCAAAATCACTGGAGACAAAGGACCGGATATCCAGCAGGGAACGCCCGTGCAAGAGGTCATCAAAGGCAAGAAGGAGCTGCACGACAAGCTACCCAAGGTGATGCAAGACGAGAAATCATCTACCGAACCACCAAGCGGCACCCGATCATTCTCCACCGTCGCGAGGAGACAAGAAGACCTCCAAACCCTTCCCTCCACACCATCCTCCCTCCCCCCAACCCTCATCCCTTCCTCCTCCCTCCCCCTCTCCACTGGCGTCAAATTCGGCACCCCCACTCTCCCCCTCCCCCCCCAAACACACCTCAAGCACCGCGACGACCCCATCGTCCAACAAGTCACCACCCTCCTCATGCGCCACGGCAAGCTCTCCGTCGCCCAACACAACATGTCCTTCATCCTCTCCCACCTGCGCACTGCGCCCCCCCCCAAGCTCAACCCCGCCCGCCCCCTCGTTGCCGGCCACCCGCCCCCGCACCAGCTCCCCCTCGACCCCGTCATGTACCTCACCCTTGCCATCGACTCCATCGGGCCGCTGGTGCGCATCCGCAGCCAGAAGGGCGCCGCGGGCGGTGGGCAGGCGTTGCAGATCCCCGTGCCGTTGAGGCAGCGGCAGCGGCGGAGGCAGGCGGTGATGTGGATTTTGGCGGCGGCGGAGAAGCGGGCAGGGAAGGGGGGGACGAAGAATATGTTCGCGCAGAAGGTGGCGGATGAGGTGGTGGCGGTGGTGGAGGGGAGGAGTAGCGTATGGGAGAGAAGGAATCAGTTGCATCGGATTGCGGTGTCGAATCGGAGTAATGTGGGTTATAAAAAGCAGCCGGGGAGGAGATAAGTGGGATTTTGGGAGCTGGATTATAGGATGCGTGGGAGCCTTTGGGGACGAACCGCTATTTGGGCGCTGGCGGTTGAGATACTTGTATATTTCACCAGCCATGTCCTTCGTTCGCGAACTAGTCAGGATGAGGTGAAGGAGAAAGTTGTTGCCAGTCATTTAGAATCACTATGACGCCGGAAGCATGTAAATCATTGGATAGATATCGGGACGATTCAGCCCGCCCGCACATTACTGTACACTAGGATAAGACTTTATATACAAAACTTAAAAGGAGCTCGAAGCCCGGAAAACGATTCTCATATTCATACATCAATCCCGGTACGTCCAAAGGGAATATCCCACCATTTCCATCCAGCCGTTGCAACATCATTCGCAACCGAAATCCCGCCCAACCATTTTTCCAAGCATCATTATAAATACCGAAACGCCGTCCAGATGCGTGGAATGCAGAGACCGCACTCTCGTTGAGCCTCGTAAACGGTACTAGGAAACATCGACAAAGGAGATCGATACATAAGAAATCCGTGAATGGGTATCAAAAGTTACATTATCGGACGAACCGGGATGTCTAGCAGAGTGGTCCCGCTCCTTTCATGCGCCGGTCAGCGGCACCTCGTCGAGTGACATCAGCGACGTCCGATGACTTGCCGTCTGCGCTTGTGACAGCGGCTGTGTCCCCTCCATCGGGGTGTCGAAACCGCCGAACACGCGCGGCTGCATCGCGCTCGTCGGCGTCATCATCTGCTGCATATGCTGCAGGGCCTGGGCGGGCGGCTGCGGATGATGCGCACTGCCGTGGCTGTGGCTGCGGCGGAGGGACAGCGAGGAGATGCGGCGCAGCTTGGAGAGGGTGGGGTGCTGGGGTTGGGGGGTGGTCTGGACGCTCATGCTGGTGGGGGAAGAGGCGGAGGTAGGGTGGAAACCGTGGCGCATGCTGTGGTGGAGGTGGGGTTCGAGGGATTTGGCGGAGAAGCCGGGGTGGGAGCCGGCCGGGGGTGCGCTGAGGGACATGGCGAGGGATTGATTAAAGGGGTGGGCCTGGAGGGGGAAGGGATCTCGGGAGGGGTTGTACATGTGTGGCGAGTCGAGCTCCTCGGGGGCTTCGTGGACCTGGGAAAGGACCGGGGAGGAAGGGTCGGACATCATGGGGTGGGATAGCAAGACGGGCTGCGGGAACAAGGGATGGTCGGCATGCTCTGAAGGAGTGGGTGGTTGAGTGGAATTGAGGCCTCGAGGGGAGTGCAGCATCGGTTCGTCGAAGTAGAAGCTGGACTCCGAGTTGGCAAACGACGCGGGGGTCATGACGCCCGCATCGGCGTCGGGGATGAACTTGTCCGTAGACATTGGCAGCGGCTCGGCGAACTCGTATAGTTGGCGGAGGAACGTTCCAATGTCGGGAGCAAAGGATGAGGTCTCGAGTCTCTCCTTGAACGGGGCGGTCCGCTTCGGGTCCCACCTCAACTTGGGCCAGTTCTTATGCTCCTTCGGTCCATGATACAGTTCCAGGAGCTTCCTCCACTGAGGCGCCACCAGATCCTGCGCGAGCAGGTTCCGGATCTCAAGGGAGTAATCCCATTGGTGCTTCTTCAGCCTCGACTCGGTATAATGCTCGTCTCCGATATGGTTGAATCGAGCCTTCTCGGACGCCAGCAATTTCTTGCAAAACCCGCATCCCCAATACCGCTTCTTCTCCAGGTTCAGAACCAAAGGTTGCGGTAAATAGCAAGGTCGTCCCGGGTGATGGCTGCTGTCGTGAAGACGGAACTCATCTAGGTCTTTGAACGCGACGAAACAGTCATCATGGGGGCAGTGAACGATGGATGAGGGGTTATGAAACTTGTTCTCGTGCTTTTTCCAGTCGGATTTCTTCCCGAATCCGGTGTCACATTCTCGATGCGTGCAAAAGAACAACTTATTTAGACTTTCGTGGCCCGCTTCGGAAGGCGTCTTACTCGTCGCCGACCTGGGGTTGACTTGCGATAGCTCGGTTGGGGCAGGCGAGCCTCGCTGAGTTACAGGGCTTGCGGCGACTCTGTTATACGCACAAGCCCGAGCTACGGACCTCGGTGCTTGAGTCGTGCCGGATTGGACAGACCAGTTACTTGATGCTGTGCCGTAGGATAGTGAGGAACGGACAGAGTCAAACGTGCACACCGAAGCTCGAGGATCTGATGATGACGATGTGCAGAGGCTTGGAACTGAAGGGGTTGTTCGACCACTATTGCTAATGAATTGAGGATCTAAAGATCATCAGTCTTCGGTTTCCCACCCGTATGCATCGCATGATCTGCGGTTTTCTAGGGCTGAGTGGTGGAAATAAAATCGGACATACCACTGGTAGCTTGATAGACTAGGCTCATTACAGCCTGAGGCCCGAGATCTTGTACAAGAGCGCAGATGGTCTGCCAGTCCTCAGGCGTTGGATTACGTGGATAGGAGGGAAGGTTCGACATGGTTCATGGAAGAATCGGGGCTTTGTACCGATGTCCTCGATTTCCCGAAATGCAGGTCCAGTGCGACGTTAGAAGTACTCCAAGCTAGAGATCGCGATCGGAGGCGTGCCGCGGGGCAGTGGAGCCGGGCGCAACAGGACACAAAAAGCAAAGGGACTTAAAGATGGAGCGCGGATAGACCAGACGAGCGCAGTAAAGACAGGATAGGATGCAGATGTGATGCGCAACGAGCCGACGGCAAAGGGTGATACAACGCGAAGCAATGGAACAGTGGCGAAGGAAAAAGGGAAGGGGAGGTACAGAACAATTGATATTTGAATGGTTGGACACGATATCTTAGACAAGCTGCTCGAGGCTACGGTGCGGTGCCCCATGGTGGACTTGGGGGATGGTGTAAGGATGGACGGGACCATGGTCCATGGGGATGCGGATGGGGGTGCGTCTCATCTGTAGACTTTTGGGCGCAGAATTCAGTCCACTCGAAGCCTCGAACCACCTGCAGTCATGACAGGCCAAACAATGAACTGTCTAAACACCACTGCATCTGCGCTTCTGCAGGTGCAAAAACCGCTGACGCGACCCTGCCCATTCACCTGCAGGAGGTTAGCACTTAGCCTGTCGTCGTCTCGTCGAGGAGCAGGCTACGGGGTGAACCAAGTGTTAGAGAATTTTCCATGGCTTCTTCCATGCTTCTGGCGTGGCTTCTGGAAGCTTTCCCCGTTCGTCTAGTAACCTTTCGGGAACTCGGAGACGCTGTGGGCCGACTGGGGTAGGCCTGGGGGAATCGATCGCGAATGGAGACTGGCGTGCTGCCAAACTCAAATGCTGCCCACTTCTCAACCGGCTCCTAACTTCGTTCACTATACAGCGGCAGTCCGTAGAAAGTAGAGACTCGGAATTGACCCTCTTCGCCCGCAGGTATTTGCGTGGAATAGGTAAGCAGCAGTGGTATTTGGAACGGTGAGCGTTCTCCTTTCTGGCTTCATCTAACCCAAAAGTCGGAACACCACCGTGACAGGCACCAGTTCCCGCCAAGAAGCCCAAGACGACAGCAGCTTTTTGGCTTATTGCTCGTGCAGAAACGTACTGGGGATGTCATATGGTGAGGTGCAGAAATTCATCTATCTGCGACACACCACACAGACGGGAAATGACGAGAGGGCGCGAAACGACCAGTAGCCGCTCTTGGCACGTCTTCTAGAAGATTGCCGGAAGGGTTATAGGCTGATGCACGTATGAAACGCTCCCTCTATCGAAACCGGTGATTTGTTCATTGGCTCGCCCGTCTTCGCGTTTCTTGTACTCTATCGAGCCCCTGACCGGGTTCGTTCAGCCTTGTGGTGCAGGTTTGATGCGTCACCTCGCCCTAGTGCCGGCGGTCAGATCTCGCCGCAGCCTGTGACCGACATTCTCACTTTACCGTCGGTTCATCGTGAATTCATGGCCCGGATTCCAGGAGAAATGCGGGTGGACCAGGCGATATACCATGTAGGCGGCCAATTTTTAGAGTTTGGAATGGAACGTTTGGAAGCTTCTCGGAATACTCAGATTCGCCTAATAGCGACAAGGTCCAGCGGCACACTGAGGCACGGAGGTTCGCCGTTGTGACATGCTGATTATAGCCTTCGCCGGATGCTGGTCCCGACTGGATAAGCTCTAGTAGTCTGTATGACTTGCATCATCGCTTAGAAGAATTGTATGGCCTTCAAAGTTTCAACACGTTTCGAGCGATTCATCCATAGTCTGACAGGCTTCTGACACCAGAATGCCTTAAGACGTTGTTAAATGACGGCGAACCTGCATGCTATCCCAACACTCTCGCGTTCCCGGTAGACATAATTAATATTATTACGGAATATAGTTACCCCTAACATGTGAACTGTGGCTTCAATTGCTATATTCTAGCATCTGATTCTCGCAAGCGACGTCGGCCTAACCCGCCAGAAACGGCAAGGCTGCCGACCGGTTTGATGGGTAGTCCCGACTTCTAATGACGCAGCAATTAACTTCAATATCAACGACAACGGTGGATAAACTACCGACCATGGATTCACATTGAGGCTCCGCAGCTGTCAAACAGCCGTCATCCCATGCTCAATATACCACAAACTGGTGGCTTGTGAAACGAGTCGGAAAAAGGGGTAACGAATCGCAGCTCGATCGCGGTCGAAGATCACGTTGAGACGATTGAGAGGCCACCGGGAGACTAGAAGAGCATGAATCGGATAGCTCAGTCGTATCATTTCATTCGTTTTCTTTGTTGTCTATGGTAGAATGGAGAATGTCGATACGATAGTCGTCTGGTTTCACTACTGCACAGTGCACACAGGCTGTGGCTTGACGCGTGTGCGGCGAAGGGAAGAAAAATGGTGCTAACTTACCTAATAACGGGCAGAAATAACGGAATGGAATAGAGGAGAACGGGTGAGCCAGTACCACCGCCCATTGCCCATCACTCAGTGTGGTAGGCTGCCCGTAAGCAGGTAAGAGGAGGGGGTCATGGGGGCACCGAGGCGCCACACAACGAAAATACGAAACAGAGAAAGAGTAAATTCCTGGTACCTGCCCGATTGGGTATGTCGAGGCAACCGAGCGGAATTTAATCCCGCCTTCTGGCTTTTACACCAGACAAGTGATAAGTGACAAGTGATGCCAACATGCGGGATTCACGTTACCTACCTGGAGATGAAACCTCCAGTATTCGGCGGTTCAGTCTACCGTGACCGTGCTGTCAAACTCGGATAGGCATTCTGCTGTACAGGCGGTAGCGAAATAGAGTTTCAAGTTGACATCTGATGATCTCATATCGAAGTTTCACAGGAGGACATGGTTTTCCACAGATATACTCTGGTATCAGCTACAGTCAGGTATCAGGTATGCTTATGTCGCTTCCAGCTTTGGAAGATAGTTGGCTTCAAAGTTCAAACCACATGAGCAAAACCATCAAGATGCGAGAAACCTGCGGAGTTGTCATCCTCCTCGCAAAGTCGCGACATCCATGCGGGAAAGCGGAGCCATCGATCACAGGCGATGGCATCGAAATCGGCCCCTCCTGAGCATCTGATTATAATGCCCATCCACAACCCGTTCTAGGTTCCAGGATATTAATACCGGCTTCCTGCACCAACATATGCAAGCAAAAGTCGGAGTCATCAGTTCGTATTCCCTTCTCTGGTATCTCCACATTGATGTCAAGATTTTGGGTCGAAACAGCGCCGTTCCCTTAGACGGGACTGGGAGAATGACCTGATTCAAGGATGTCCTCTATTGATATGAGCACCACAATATTGCGTCAAAATTCCAGTCGTCTGAAGGTTCGCAACCCATTTACAACACAATGGATGAACCGTTCCAAAGGCCAACTGGGGTCGTGGTGGTATCAACATTGCAGATCTGGTGAAGGTGGTGCAATCCATTGAGTATTATTAATCCCGCGTCTTTGCAGCATTCACACATGTTCGGTTCTGCTGCCCGCACCCAATCCTCGTCGAGGCATCAAAGTCGAGTGCGGTGTCTCGAACGAGAATAGCGCGCCAACCTTTCGAGCGGCGGGGTTCGATCGATCGCATGGTGTCCCAATTTAGGTTGGTTCACAGCACTGCCCGCTGGAATGGCGGAGGGCGATTGAAGATTCAAAAACTGTATGGCTCCTCATCTGGAGCTGACAAACTTTTGATTTCTTCAATTCTCATCTTCGCTCCTCGATTCCTAACCAGATCTCTTCTTGGCTGGAGCATGTTAATCGTGGCGAGTCTCAGCATATGATCTGGTTTGGGGATACCGATAGTGATAGCGAACTCTACGCGTCAAATTGACCTTATCAACATTACAAATCGTCATTTCATCCTTCGTAGACATTTATTACTATTGTTCACAAAACAAAACGTTCACATCATGTTGGATCAATCTCAGCGAGTTGTTCCCACGCGCAATTTCGTCGTCTACCGGGCATCATTAGATCCGGCAGACCCGTATGATGCGTGCGCTCCCCTCGAATTCTATCCTGAGCGTGATTCGGACGAGCTGTTCGAGGCTCTAAGGGAGGCTTTCCCTCATGTTCGTACCCACAAGGAACGTGTCCGAGATGCAGTCATCGAATATCTCCTCATGGAGAAGGAAGAGCTTAGGAAGCAAGAAGATACGACCATGCCGTCCGCCTCCAATTTCGACTTCGCCATGTTCCCCACCCCCACGGACAGCTTCACTGAGGCTGGGCCTTCAAATCCGCTTGGGAGCATGGACATATTCCCGCAATCTTCCAACATGATCCCGTCCCTCTCTGCAGACGGCTTCGAACTCGACCTCTCCCTCACCTCCCCATCCGATTCTTTCCTCTCCTCCCCCGATTCTTTCCTCACCTTCACCACTCCCGACATGACCCCATTGATGTCGGCTCCTTTCGACTCTTTCCCAAGCGACGATGCCTCCCGGAGCGTTTCACAGGCGTCCTCAGTCGCCGGTCCCTCGGCCAGCGCGACACCAGCCATGGAGCAGTTGACCACGGTGTGGAGCATCTCAAGCGAGCCGCAGCCGAAAAGGCGGTCTCGACGAGCCATGACCGAGGACGAGAAAAAGGCGTACCGAAAGAAGAGGGTCGTTGGCGCATGTGCCGAGTGCCGGAGGAAGAGGAGGAAGGTTAGTCACTAAGATCAATCGTGTTGAATCCAGGCTAATTCAGTTCAGTGCCAACATACGGGCGTCGAAGCCCAGTATGCGAAGGTGGCAACCAATGATCAGATACCGATCAGGTATAAAGTCCGTCAGCCAGACAAACCACAATCTGTCCGACTCGATCGCTCCAGTCCGGGAATGGTGTCCGATCGTCTTGTCAGCTCCGCTGGCCTCGCAAATCTTCCCTCCAGCGACATCAACGAACCATGGCAGGCCATACCATTCAAATCGGAAGGCGACCTTGAGAGGCATTACGAAGACCTCTATCTCACCCCGATGTCCACCAGTTCGGAAGAGAGCGCAAACCAAGTACTCCAGGACGAATTCGGCCTCAAGCAGAACGCCATCAACATGTCCCACAAGGCTCCAGGGGCAATAGTCATGAGAAACCAGCTCAGCCGCAATCCATTCCCACTCCCAACCGACGACAGCTCATCGCTAGATCCCCGTGGACTATCGCCCGGCTTCGTTCGGCCTCCTGCCGCTACATCGATCTCGGAACACTCGTCTCCAGGACTTGGGTCGTCATTTACGGACCTGTCCTTTTCACTGTCGGGAGACCTTCTCCATACCAGTTCTCTCCGTCCAACCGCTAGCCAAGGAATCACCGGCCTCGGGGAATCCGTTGGGCTCAGCTCTTCCTCCTCTTCCCAGTTCACCGATGAAAATGTCCGACGTCGCCCTCGTTTGTCATTCCCCGCTACGGATGGCCTCGGGGATGCGGCCCGCACGGCTCACGTCTCCCGCCAATCCACCGCCGGGCTTACCGACTCTGTTTGGCCAAGCTCCTCCCTTATGCGGCAACTCACGAGCGACAACGTTCGGCGTCTTCCTTTGGCGTCCGGCACTCCGGATGTTCACCAAGATTCTGTTCGCGGGGTTCCCGTCTCCCGCCGCGTAATGGCCGCTATCTCTCTCCCCACCCCATCCGCACCGTCAGCAGCGCGGGAATCAAAGGGCGTATCCGCAATCGCCGGCCTCCCGCTTTCTGCCTCACCTGGCGTAACCGCTCCCTCTCCTTCCCCCACGACCTCAGTGTCGTCAAATGGTGGACTTATCTCCACCCCGTCCTCCGTGGCCATTCGACGGTTCAAGAACCCCTCCCCCCCTCTTCCGGTTCTTTCATCCCCGGTGGCCACGGCCGTGTCCGGCAGCGCCGACAAGCGCGCTGCCACGACCCAAACGGTCGCCTCCCTGGCCCACAGTGGTGTCATGGGCGACCTGGTGTCGGCGGCGAAGATTTACTTCGCCGTCATGGGCGCGCTCTGTGTGCTCTGCAATATCATGAGTCAGCAGAATGCGCAGGCCAGGAAGACAGCGCGGATGCCGATCGACAGTGTGTGTCGTGCTGTTCGTGTACGGTCAGGCAGGATGTTCTGGGGGTCAATGCACGGTCCTATCGCTGTCGTTTAACCCTACTGGTAAACATTTGCCGTAGGTGGGGTTGGCCTGGTGAGCTGGGGTTTACTTTGATGCTTTGCTCTTTAGCGTGGCGCTTGGTGTCGTGACTCGTTTTCAACCGTCACATTGGACTGTCTCAACGAAGTCTAATTCCCCATTGAAATCGATTTGGTTTTATGTATCGTAGGCCTTGGTGGCGGTTCTTAGCTGCCAACCGTGATGTATTACATCGACCTGAATGAATCTATAACTGAGGCTAGAATCTATCTACATGTAGCCTGTAGTGCGAAAGTGAGCCGTAAACGCGGCGTATTCCGTCCAGGGAGATGATCGGTCATTTCCCGGCGCGGTCAGTGCCTGCCCATGATCCCAATGACTTCCTTGCGACCGGCAGTGTATGTAGCTTGGTGTGACTCCATTCACAGGTTCAGCTAGTCCTAAAGCCAACCTCAATGGAATTCAGGTGAAATAGGTAAAAGGGTATCATCCCAAATCTTCTTGTTTTCAAAACGGACTTGCGGCTTCTAAAAGCCCGGCCGCCTTGAATGTCCGAGGCGACGAGATGACCACTTCCACGGGGTATTTCCACTCCATATACTTCCCCCAACCTAAAGCGCTGCGGTCAGCCGGCGATCATCCTAAATCAGCGACGTGAAGTACATACCCCAATAAGCACACTTCCTCCCAAAATACTTCCCCACATACGGCACCACAACCATCGTCAACAGCAGCTCCAACTGCTGCAAGCTCTCCCTCCACTCTCGCTCGGCGTCGCTCTCGTCCCCGACGTCGGTGTCAGATCCGTCGTCCGTTGTCGCCTCGGACGGGAGGGAGTCGAAGTCGTTCTCGGAGGAGGGCTGCCGTTGCAGGAACTGGGAGGGGCTGTAGGATTCGTGGGGGGACGGGAGCTCGGAGGGGGTGGGGAGGATGTAGGATGAGGAGGTGGTGGTGGAGGCGCGGGAGGGGGGCGAGGGGGATGGGTCGGTCATTGTGTGGAAGGATAGGGGTGGAGATATATGCTTTATAACATCATGGACTTGAGATGGGAAGGCCCAGTTGCGAGCTGCGCAAGAGGATGGTTCAAGTGTCGACGTTGCTGCTGAGGTGAGCTCTCCACATCCTATCACGGGGATGGGGTTCAATTCACGGTCACATGACTGCCAAGGCTTTGCATTAGCTCGACGCGTCTTCGTCTTTAAACGCGTCGGACTTTAGTGCTCGGATTTCCACTCATCTTCCAGATATGCTGAAATTCCCAGCCCATGAGACACGCTTCAATCCACACCAACTTATACGATCAGAGAATTGAGTCACGCAATGGCCAACTTCTTCGATCTCAAGGCCCGCAAGGCCGCGGCAAGCGCTGGTGCATCATCAAAAGGAACGCAGAAAGCAGACCGAAGCTCACTCCAGCCATGGGTCGAGAAATAGTATGTCCTTCCTATGCACCGATGCCAGCCAGCACCCGTTCTCACACCTCCCAGCCGTCCTAAATCCCTCTCCGAAGTCACCGCCCAAGACCACACCATCTCCGTCCTCCAACGCACCATGCAAGCCTCAAACCTCCCGCACATGCTCTTCTACGGGCCCCCGGGCACCGGCAAGACCTCCACAATCCTCGCCCTCGCCAAGCAGCTCTACGGGCCCGAGCTGTTCCGCTCCCGCGTCCTCGAGCTCAACGCCTCCGACGAGCGTGGCATCGCCATCGTCCGCGAGAAGGTCAAGGACTTCGCCCGCCAGCAGCTGTCGAACCCGCCCTCCGGGCCAGCAGGGGTGGAGTATCGGAAGCGGTATCCCTGTCCGCCGTTTAAGATCATCGTGCTGGACGAGGCAGATAGCATGACGCAGGACGCGCAGAGTGCACTGCGGAGGACGATGGAGACGTATAGCAAGATCACGCGGTTCTGTCTGGTGTGCAACTACGTCACGAGGATCATCGATCCGCTGGCGAGTCGGTGTAGCAAGTTCCGGTTTAAGAGCCTCGATCATAAGAATGCGAGTCAGCGGCTGAAAGACATTGCGGGGACCGAGGGCATCAGGGTGGGTGATGGGGCCGTCGATGCATTGGTCAAGTGCAGTGAGGGCGACCTACGACGAGCGATCACGTATCTCCAGAGCGCCGCACGTCTCGTGGTGCCGACGAAACAAGCCGCAAAAGGGGAGGATGAGATGGACATCGACGATGCCGAGGGGTCGCAGCTGGTCACGGTGACGATCGTTGAAGAAATCGCCGGAATCATTCCGGGGCAGACGATCGAGAGTCTGCTAAACGCCATGCGACCCATGCCCAAAAAACAGGCGTACGACTCCATCGCGACGGTGGTGCAAGATCTGATTTCGGACGGGTGGAGCGCGTCGCAGCTGTTAAATCAGATGTACGAGAAGGTGCTCTTCGACGAGCGGATCGCGGACATACAGAAGCAGACCATCGCGATCGTCTTCTCCGAGACGGACAAGCGGCTCGTCGACGGGGCGGACGAACATCTCGAAGTGCTCGATCTGGCGTTGAAGGTGTCCGAGTGCATGGCATGAGGAGTCCATGAAGCATACATGACCGTCACGAAATGAATGGGATGCACGGCGTTTCAACATTTCATTATCATCTGCCGAAGTCCAGGTTGTGATGAATCTTGCCAACTATCCAGGCTGACCTTCCTCTACACAAGACCCCTCGTTATTGCCTTGCGGACGCATTCGCATGCTATGTATACTGCGCTCGAACGGACCGGAACGATCTAAGTATGGGTTTGGGCCAAGATGTGGTCGACCGATCGGTCGGTATCGTCAATCTATTTCAAGCTAAACCCCTTGACCCTCTTAGCAAGCTGATCGGTAGAAGGACTGGCAGTGGCAGTGCTGGGGCTTGGGGTGTTGTCGGAAAAGGGCTGATGGTCTGAAAAGGGACGCTTCGGGGGTCTCTCACCGCTGTCATGGACAATTGTCCGGAGTGTGGCCCAACCGGGAGCGTTCTGCAACTGGTAGCCGTCGGCGAGGTCGTGCTTGGATGCGAGGCGGCACAGGACCTCCTCCTCCTCCTAATCGAATAATATTAGCGAGATATAGACAGCGAATGAAACGTGTACACACCTTGCTCAGAATGTTCAGCGAATGGATGTAGCAGAGCAAGTGGAAGTCCGAGACCAGGTTGGTCCCACCCGCCTGGTTCAGCAACGGCGCCGACGACGAGGCCTGGATCTGCTTGGCTAACGCATGGAAATCCTGCGCCGCTCCCAGAATCTCGCGGTTCTCGATCGGGAACCCGGTGTGCGTGAATTGCGGCTTTCCATCCGTCGGGAAGCCATGCGTCAGGGCGACCAGCAGATACTCGACCGGGAACGCGGGCTTCGCGTTCTGCTGCACCTTCGCGCCGTACTCGTTCAGCTTGCGGTAGAACACCTCGGGGATGTAGCGCACGCGGCCCAGCGACTGGTCCTCGGTTTCGTTCTGCACGAGCATCTGCCCCGGCTCAGCGGATGGCTCGATGATATCCGCGTGGACCATCTCCACGGCGGAGTTGCTGGCTTGGTACGCGGAGATGCCGATTTGGCCCGATTGGTCGCCGCTGACGACGCAGGTGACGAAGTTGGATCCGAATTTGCCGGTGTCGCTCCACTTGGTCGGTCTCGGATACCGGCCCTGGTATCGTGCTGCGAACACGATCTCGAGTGATGAAAGGAAGTACGAATCGATGTGTCGTTTGCACACGACCGTTCCATCGCCCGCTCCAGCGTCCAGCAAATCGGTGAAGATCACGCCTATCCTCTGCATCCCGCACATTCTCGCCACCTCGTCCACTGCGTCTTCGTTCGCCCACTCTCCCAGACTGATTCCGTCCACTTCACAGACTTGCGGGGGTTCGTAGATCGCCTCGACGACCGCTTTGGTCCCGAGCGGCACTTCTGTGTATTCCTCGCATCTGCCATATAAGAAACCCAACCGCTGGGACCCCGAGTGCCTCCAGAATTCTAGCAACGAGTTGACCATTCCCGACGAGGAAAACTCCACGTGGTCGACCATCCGGAATTCCTGTGGTTGTAGTGTGATTGCGCTAGGCTGGCATTTCGTACAGATACCATCCGGCCATGGTGGATGACCGGAGGGACATTCCGGCCGTACTCGGAAATAGGGCTCGGTCAGTGGAGGCATATATGACGAGCCGGACTCGGGTTTGTTCTTGCCGTGGTTGATCTTTCGGAGATAGCTGTGGAAGGAGAGGTGTTTGATGTTCTTCTCTTTTAAATGTCCGGCATCGTATGGCTCCAGCGGCATGCAGTAGTCGCACATGCCCTTCGCGCCGTGGCGGCACATCTTGACGTCTTTCGGCCGCGAGATCTTGCCGTCTTGCTTGTCAAGGGCGTCATCCAACGGGGATTGTTTCACGACGTCCCACGGATTCCTTATGGTGGTTGGTGCGGTGTTTGACGAAGTGGCCGTGGCGGTACTTGTGCTTCGAGCCGGCTGTCCGTTTAGACTTCTCCCTCCTTCGGGTGCGGAGCCATTTGCATGCCCATTGCCGTCGACGTTGGTGGTCGCATAGTCGTAGTATAGCATATCTCCATGGCTAATGACAAATGTTAGCCGTCTCTAGATACTGGTGGTATGAGGCATTATAGCCCTACCTCAGTCCCACTCTCTCAAAGCTGATCCCTTTGAGATCCCGGATCGGCCTCTCATCCCCACCGCGGGGCTTATTACTGAGCGTTATAGAACTCTTATCGACGTTTGGCGGTAGCTTTTCGGCAAGCTCATTCTGGATGGACGGAAAATCCCCCTTGGGATTGACATTCAAGCGGAACTGGCCATCACGACCTTGGAAGCGGAGGATTATCTTGCTCATAGGGGGATGATGGGCTCTCGCTGAGCCAGGCTATGGGTATCAGATCGGAGCAGAACGAGAATGAAAAGTCCAGAACAGCTACTTTTAGTTATGTGAGGGTGTTTGAGCGGTGTTTAAAATGGGAGAATGGGAGAGATAAACTTCGGAAGAGGCAAGAGGCAAGTTGTCAAGTGTTATGTATTAGAACCGAAGCTCCAAGTTGAAGCTCCAAGTCGAGGTCGAAGCTTTGCGTCAGCGCGTTGCCTAATTATTTACTCCACAGTCCACACATCGCCACTATCCAGGTTCACTGTCACTGGCTCAGTATCAGAACCTCTGCCGATGTGATCACGGACATATTCATTCACAGACATGTACACATAATCGCCTCGTCAGGTGTTGATAGAATCTACTGTTGTGTACCTATTTCCTACGAAGAAGCTGCAACACTCACCAGAATGGGCAGTGCATTTCTCCTACAGCATTGTGTATGCGATTCCTATCACCTCCATCGTTGAGCTGCGAACCCGCCCTGCACCCTACCAAGCTTCTAGGTCGCCTTTGATGCGTGTTTCCTAGCTCCCATTGACAATGGCGTCCAGCGATCGATGGATATGGCTCGGAGTTGGCGTGTTGACCTTCGTCGCTGTCAAGAGCGTCTCCTACGCCCTCGGAGACATCCTGCGCTTGACCGAAATTCAAGACCATAAACGAACTCCAGGTGTCTCGCAGGAGACGGAAGATGGTATGTATGCCACGTCTTGATATCCAGAACTACGGCTCACATTTGCCTAGCGATCAACCTCGAGTCGCTATATCTTCTTGCGACCTGCCCAAATGTCGATATCCGGAAAGCGTATGTATCCCTTCGGTTTGCATCGCAGCAACGCTAACCTGTCCCAGCGCTCTCAAGATTTTCTGCGACCGCTTCTCCCAGAACAACACAGCCAAGATGCTCCTAGGCGACGATCTCCTCCACCCCGACCCCGAAACCCGCACCATGGCCGCCCAAGCGGCCGCCGTTTTGGAGAAGTACGACGTCTCCCACGCTATCCACCAACTGCCACTCCCCTTTCTAAACCCGCAGAACCCGAGCGCGCGGACGCGGACGCGGGAAGAGAATCCGGAAGAGCTCGCGCTCCGGCGACGACGACGGGAGGCGATGGTTCTGAACGAGGGGGATCACCCGGTGCGGCAGGACGATATTATTCAACGAGGGGGGCGGGCGAGAGACGACGAGACGGCGATGACGGAAAGAGCTTTGGCAAGTCTGTCGGAGGAGCCTTCTGCTAGTACCTTAATGAACCGGCGTCGGGGGAGGCTGTCGGAGGAGACCGTCGGCATTTGATATGTGATGCCATGCTTAGATGTCGTCCAACGGCACTCCATTTGTTGCGACTGGCGATCTATTGAATGGGCATTCATGAGACGACGCGATACCCCATTACCCTAGGGGCTTAACAGTCATGCGTTGCGGGTCATGGCGAGCAACAGGACGCTTACACATTACACCGAAGCAATCCTCCAGCCTCCAAACCACTGAAGATTGCATGTTGGCGTGCTCAGCTCACGCCAACACTTGGACCTCGAAATCACAGTTCGAGGCATAAGACTTTGGCTCGAAGCCCTCCATTTCCGAATCTCGAACTCCTGGTTGCAGATGCCATTTACACTGACCAATCTAATGAGCCTCGGAGCTCAGCCTGCGCTATCTACTTCATGGGCATGGCGGCTACTTGTAAGATCCCGTAACGGGGCCGGTAGATTCCCTACCGCCATGACTTCGGATCCGATAGCCGTTTATTATGCTCTTCGAAGCCCACCCTCATGGCTTCGCAACATCTTCGACGAATCTCTGTGGATCCCCCGTTACTGTTGAGACGACAGTTCTTTAAAGATGATCAGCTACCCCGCTCGAAGCGATTAGCTCAACAAGATGTATGGACAGGCACAACATTAGAGCGTTCTCTTCATTAGTGAACTATTCACTCGGAACACGGATTGGACCGATGTCTATTGAAGCTAGCGTCTCTCCACGGTGGCGTTCGAGGGCACACCCAGGCTGTCGATACGACCGAGCATGTATTCCATCATTCGATACGCGGCACTTGGAGCGAACTATTTATCCGCATTAGCGATTCGATGCATCTCAGAGAATGCTGGATTCAAAAAACTCGCCTGCGGAATCATGTGGCCACTCAAGGATATCTCTACCCAAGTCAACCCTCGCTCCGTCCTCGTGTTCCCCACCGTCCCCGTCGAAGCCAACCCAGGGACATAGTCGTAATTCTGATTCCAGTACGTGTCCGGAACGTAGACGGGGTCCGACGGACGCTTGGTGAAACCCTGGACGCCGTTCCAGGTCATGTTTTGGATGGTCATCAACGTGCCGTTCGTGAGCAGGACATAGTCGAGGTTCCCGTGGACGATCATGGTGCGGTTGGTCTTTTCGATCACCCGGGGCAGGACGCTGATGCCGCTGGGGTCCGAGGTGTCGATGTCGAGCACACCGTCTGAACATTCTTCCCATAGGCCGATGGGCGCGTTGATGGCTTTTTGGACCTCTGTTGCGAGGTTAGTCGGCGCCAACATCAGTGCCTAGGAATATCCCTACCTTCCCGATTGAAGAAAATCTCCGTGCCTGGGGGGGTGTACGCGAAGCTGCCAGGGAAGCCGAGAACATCCCATAGGACGGGGCACGTCGTTGAGATTTCATAGACGCTAAAACAGGGGTTGATCAGAGAGACCGCGGTGTAGATGTCACCCCAGAGGTCGCAACCGGGATCGTTGCCGGTTTGGGGCGGAAGATCCATCTTTCCGACGGGTGGGAAGGTAAAGTACTTGTTGAAGTAATCGGTATAGCCGCAGGACTCTGCGCGAGCATGAATGTCGGCCATGAAAGTCTCGTTTAAGCTGAACAAGTGGGGCCAATGATCAACGAATGGTACGGCAGGAACTGGAGCAAGTCAGTGATTTACGCTGCTATATACGACTCGAAGCCATACTCTGAGTTGCAAAAACGTCATCTCCAATGACGGGACTGCGGAAAGTTAGTGTACGGGTTCAAAGTCTCTATTCTGCCACTCACTCGTAGATCGTAATGCCTTGGACATCGAAGTACTTCTCATTCGTTTCGTTGAGCATGGCATCCGCGATATACGGAACATAGTATCCAGCATACGATTCTCCCACGACGTAGATATGCTTGTTATGGAGCTTGAACGTGTCCATGAAGTTCTTCCAGAATCCAAGGAACTGTTCCGCAACTTCTTCCTCTGAGGTGGCAGTGGGCGTACCCTGAGAGAAGCCAGTGCCGACGGGTTGCTCCACAAAGACGATGTTAGTCAGATTCTTGAACGCCCACGGATTGTAGGACACGCCGGCGGTGCCCCATTGCCAGAGAAAGTGGCCGGACTCTTGGAGCAGACCTTCGAGGGAGCTGCAGCCCGGTCCGCCGTTCAGCCAAATCGTGACATCATCTTTCCCGACGGGATTGTCGGTTGGGAAGTACCAGAAGTAGAGCTGGCTCGCATTCTTAGACTCGGAGATTGGCATCAGTCCAGCGTAAGACTCTCCTATGTCGAAGGGGACATCGGGAATCTCCTTTCCGTTGACTTTGTACTTCCTCGCTCGGTCCGTCTGTTCAACATAGGGCTCTCTGGGGGCCAGCGGGGCTGTCCGTGGCTTGATGGGCTTAGGATGCGGTCGCTCCGGCAGCTTCTTCCTCGTCCCAATGTTCTTCGAGCTACGTGCAGCAACGTCGCTGAACAAGACTCCAAACAGCAGAAAGAGGGAGATGAGATATCTCATTGTGACCGTATGGATCTGAACACCTATGATTGATCTTCAGAGTGTTGCATAGATGGAAGTCGAAATCAGAGGAAGGGGCCAAAGAATATCAAATCGGATTCAGGACCTCTGTGGTTTGAGAAAGCCGGTGGTACTCAAAGTGCCACTCCAGGCTAAAGCACCTGTAAATCACTGATGAGGCTCGAAACGAATTGACAGAACTGAAAGAACTGAAGTAAACTGAGGTGTTAAACGGATACCTAAGATTCCATCCGCCTACCTGGAACTATATGGGATTCCTGCAAGGTGAACATCGACTGTGACTTGTGTTAGTCCCTTACGTCCATCCAGCATCCCCAATATTTTCGAACCAACATGCTGATCATTGAAGCAGACTCCACCGACGGGAAGCAAACAAGAACAAAGCTGCCCATGTTTACTATCATGCTAGGATGATTATCGGGATACTGGCGTAATATTGCATGTGGATAGTCAATGGGACCTCCCAAGATGGGGATAGTTGACGGCAGGGGGAAGACTAGCAGACGATAGACGGGGGCGCGCCGGCGTAGAGCTGCAACATCCTCCTGCTGATCGGCATGATGAGATACGTTCTAGGTAGGACGCAAGGAAACTTAGCAAAGATTGAAGGGCTGAAGGTCACGATGGCATTGACGAATACGAAGTGCTGGATTCCTGGAGGCTGGAGATAAGAGACTTATCCAAACCTAAGGGCCAAGACTTAGGAGTTTGGAGAATGGAAGCTAAGCCTGTGGGAAGCAGACAAGCTTTGGCTCCCCCGCTTGAGGTCCCAGCATTGAGCATATTACTATATACTACGAAGTAGTATATACATAGGGCAGAGATAGATGGGTAGTTATGTAATTATGAACTACCTTACGGAATACGAACCGTTCATAGTATGGTTGAATAAGTAGAGATATGGTTGTATGAAAGCTCCCAGATTTGGCTCTTTCCCTGTTAGAGGTATCCTTCTTCGACTTCCCCACCATGGTCGAATATGAAGGTAGTACGGGAGGTAAAGCAGCATATTGCGAAAGGAATGCCGTCGCGAATCAACTTAGGCAGGATTGGTTTCCATGTAGAACTTGAAGTCCCTCGCTGACATATGAGCAAAGTGCTGTCGCAAGCGGCCTGAAATTTTTCCAGGTCTTCAACTATGCTTATGCCTTATGATGCTTCATGATGCTTCGAATCAGCTGCAGGAGATGAGCGACCGCGAGAAAAACGCGTCAAGACTTGCAATTCGACGCCACGCGACAACAATTGGGGTATATCGCAATTAACGATTTCCTACAGACTGTGCGCTGGGCTGGTTGACTCGGGAGTCCCTTTTCCCATCCGTTCCTATCTCACATGAAGCTGGCATAGCAAACTATGCCCAATCGTTCAGGCAGACTCTAGCTTGCCCATCTCAAAAACCGGCCTGGTGTTTCTCTAACGCTCTTCATACTGGCTTTTCCCCGTGCTTTTGCTCTACCACCTGCAAGTCATGGCATGGGTGCATGTCCTCGGCAGTAACATTACACATAAGACACAAATCGAAGTCGTTGCATACAGTACAGTGAAAGCGGGGACCATATATATCCTGCCTTGCAGTTAGAAGAGTCTTCTGGTTCCTGACTGGACTTACATGGAAACAGCAGTTACACCAAAAGGAATCATCACCACGAACACCTTTCGTCGCCATTGCTAATGTCGAATTAGAACTGGACTGCGCAATGAGAGACGAAGATTCGGTTGTTCCCAACACTGCGGACAGTGACGCTTCCGTCCCAGGTTCAAAATTGGGGTTCCTGTGGAACAGAGCCATAGAAACCGGGCTCCATATTCCTGGAGGGCGTACGGTATGAACCAATGTTTCATAACCACCATTCTTAATCAGAAGCTTGACGACATCCAGGTCGCCGGTTCTGCAGGCCCAATGCAATGGGCTCCATTTGTTTGCATCCGGAACCTTGATGGGATCGAGTTCCAACACCCTCTGGATGACCTCTATCGAACCACTAGAACAAGCATAGTAGATTGTGCTATTGCCCGCGAGGTCAACATCGCTGCAACGGAGCCCTTGGCCTAGCAGATAATTTACGCAGTGGACGTTCCCACCGCGAGCCGCCACATGAATCGGCGTGCGTCCCATTCGATCCCTAATGGTGATATCAGCCCCGTAGGTTTCCACTAGAGTCTGAAGCACTGTAAGATAGCCTTTAAATGCTGCAGCGTGTACAGCGGTACCATAATTATCGCAAGTGGCGTTGATATCGAGAAGGGGCTGGAGCGAAGAGTCGATAGGCGGAACTTTTTGGCCAGCTAGAGATCGGCCTGATGAATTGCGCGGTACAGTCTCCGGTGGGACCGTGGAACGATGTCTGATACCGAAGAGAAGGTTCACAATTTGGATATTCCCAGAAAGCGCTGAAGAATGTAATAGACTCTGTCGATTTTTGGTTAGAGTATTCGCTTCCGCTCCGCGGTCGAGCAGCAGCCGGACCACTTCGATGTGGCCGCTATCAGCTGCTGCGTTTATAGGCGTCCATCCGTCCTTGTTTGGAGTGTTGGCATCTGCTCCGCGGTCGAGCAGCAGACGGACCACTTCGATGTGACCACGGTTCGCGGCTGAGTTCACAGGCGTCCATCCGTTACTGTTTGG